>NW_004797766.1:516587-552463 GCF_000002075.1 Aplysia californica | reverse complement strand
AGTTGTCTGGATTTAAATATATAATATAATAATTATATACAAAACATAATATTATTGATAAAAACTTTTGAAATAAATACGCGAAAGTGTACTTCAGAGGCAGCTCTTTGGTGTTAAAAGATCAATTCTAGTGGCTTATAAAGTCTTCTGTGTTAAGAGAACATTTGTTGCTCTCTTCCGGTAAGAATGTAAACTTCCTTATGTGGGCAGATTGATGAACCTGCCGACTGAGTGCAAGCGATCTGCTACAGTTTTGGTTGTCCTTGTATTGTAAGTCATTGGCTTTCTATAAGGCTACGTTATTGTGTAATGTGTTTGAAGCATGAAAGACCTGAAGCTGTTTTTAAGGCAAAAAGCTCATAGCAACTACAAATCTAGATATCTCTTTTGATCTGTAGATCTATAATGAATGCAGTATGAGAGCTGTTGAGATTAATTGTTGAGTGTGTGAGACGCCGCTCGCCGGTCGTCGACATTTACTTTTATTATTGCCGAAGTTGCCTCTCACCACCCACTCTCTCTTGTTTTGCTGTTGTGCTATTATTGCATGCAGAAAATGTCCGCTGGGGGCTTTTTGGAAATTTTATGTGGCCAGGCCCGAGAAGTCCTTTGCAGTCACTCTCCTGTCTCCTGGCTGGGTGATCAGATGGGGTATTTTGTACTGCTGCTTGTGAGACTGCAAAGTGAAAATGGGCTGGGTGAAGGCCATAATTTCACAGAGCTGCAAGCAACAGAGAAAAAAAAGAAGAAAAAAAGAGCTGTACACTTTATGCAAGAACAGATCATTTTTTTCTTCTTTATACCCACCAGTACTCATAATTATAGCCTAATTTTTAAGAAAACTATTTGATCTATAACTTTAACAACTTTTAAAATTAACACTTTGCCCCCACGGGACGCCGATTGGCGATGGTAAGAAGCTGTCCCTTTCCTCCACGGGGCGCCGGTGTGATTTGCGTGTACCGCACCTGTATCCCGGTCCATGGGGATTTACACGCACTCTGCACACTGCGTAGGTGGAAAGTGTTTTAAAGGCTATGGCAACGATAATCGGTAGTTGGCCTACATGAGGGAAGCGAGCACCGAGTCATTTCCCAACCACATGCGGCAAGCCACCTTGGGCCTAGATGATTTTATCGACCTGCGAGAGGTAAGGGGTGAGTCCTCGCCTCATGCCCACACCGGGGTGGGGGTAAGAATATCGGGTAATGAGCTATTCTCAAAAGGGATGAGAATATAGGTGGCCTATTCTTTTACTTTTCCTCCCGTCTCGCACTTTTAGCTACCAGTTGTCCATTTTCTACTACTAGAGTAATCGTACCGGGTCAGGCAGCACGTTTTTTTTTAGCTGTCAAGCACTGGAGTACAAAAAAATCATTTAAAACTTTGTTTTTAAATCTAGCCCCAAAAGAGTGGCACACAAACCTAAAGCAACCTCCCTTACTTTTGTTGAAACAGTTACGGCGATATTTTGCTAAAAATAGTGACAGCTTTTTCTTCATCAACTAAGCAAAACCGGATGAAGCTCTTTCCCCGGAAGAGTTAACATTGGTTGTGGATGAAGGAGCCTGTGGCCTAGATTCTACGTTTTGGAAAACTCTGAAGGCTGGAGAGTTTTGCATATGAGGCCTTGTCAAGGATGAAAGAGAATTTGCAGTCAGTCTTGCCGTTTTTACCCAAGGGGGGGGGGGGGGGGTGCCCGGATTGTAACATAAAATCCGTAGTTTCTCATCCTTCGGGCACATAAGATAATATAGTGCCAATGGTTATATAACAAAGAATCAAAAATTTGTGCATAATTTAAATAATAGTAGAGTCAGATACAGCATATTAGCTCAGTCAGACACCAGTGCAGTAGAGTCAGATACCAGTGTGTAATACAGTCGGATATATATCAGTGTAGCAGAGTCAGATACCAGTGTAGTTGAGTGAGCCAGATGCCAGGGTAGTAGAGTCAGATACCACGTAGTAGAGTGGGTCAGATACATACTCATTAAAATAGCTATAAATGGTGAAAACCACTTTAGACAAACTATCATTGTGTCCAAGTGTTGATAACAAGCATTGAAAATCATGTTATTAAACTTGCAAAGAAACAAATGTGATAATAATTGAAAATGACCGATTCTCAAAATACTGCCCGAATCCATGAGAAAACAAAAAAAATGTGACCGAACACATGAATAAATTGGGCGCCACTTTTGCACCCAGTAAGGGCCTCAAATATGAGAACAAGCTGAAACAGGTCATTCCTGGGGTCATCCAATCACAGGGCTTCCTATAGCTGGTTTTGGTTTCTCTCTAGGGCAAGGCAGATAGAAGATATAAAGCTTTAAAGACGATGTGCCTGTTTTCGTCCTAATTTTGACCGAACCGGTAATTTTACTCTATATATTAATATACTGAACATGAATATATCAACTTCATTTTCATTGCAAATTAATAGTTTTTTAATTGTTCTCAATCGAGTGATATCACACTTAAGCCTTTATGCGTAATAATTTGCGCGCTTTGGACAAATCGGGGGGTGTCAGGGGGGCCCCCGGGGCAAAAAAAATCAGGGGGGTTACAGGCCCCCCCCCCCCTGTTTTAACCCATAATTTGTTTTTTTTACCGCAAGGTTGGAAATTTTCTTAAAAATAATTGTGTGATGTCCATCAAACAATTACTGCAGTTTAACCTCGAAGCAGTGCATGATCAGTATGCGAAAGTGAAAGTAAAAATTAACCCTATTTTTTTGGTTTTGGATTTGAGTTACAACGACAAAGGGAAGGAGTTCCGCAGAGGGCCGACCTACCAACAACACACCCTAACCCTAACCCTGACCCTAACCTTAACTCTTGATAGTTTGCTCAGTGGACCTTGTTCTGGCCCTCTGCGGAACTCCTCCGTGACATAGAGATTCATTATAATGTCATTAGACTGTCATCGTCATAGTTTAGACTCAACACTAGTCTACACCTTGCCATAGATTAGAAAATTTGTAAATTTTTATGAAATAATTAGAATGGTTTTCACTCTCGACAAATAATTTGGTCTTCCCTGTTTCTTTTCTTTAAATATCAAAGTCTTTTGATTGGTATGCTAGTCCACCCAAACGTTTCTTTATTTGTCTCGTGGACAATTCTATTATATCTTGCTCTGATGGTGACTCATGTGACTGATTCTGAGGCTGAGGTTCCTAATTAAAATTTCGTGAATTTGCCATGAAACTCCCTAAAACTTGTAAAACTGAACTTGCCTCTTGCTACAATATCTGACCAACCGACTTCTGAAATTAAACTTTCGCAGAAGAACTTACAACCATCATAAAATCGCCAAACACCTTGCTAAATTAGTAAAAGTGTATAATTTTTTTGGGGGGTCTTTTTCATAACAGTGAAATTACCATAGAGGCTCATCCGCAGTCTAATAGACCAGAGTCAAAAAAGACTTGAGCTGGTAAGGGCGGGCAGCAGTTTCTGCCGCAGCAACGTTGAGCCTTCAAGTGACTAGACCACTCTGGATTACTTCTTCTTCTCTGTGTTGCCCTTAGCTATGGCGTTTTTAGCTCTCTGTATACACAGAACCAGGAAAGTTAATATTAATACTCTATTAACGGAATAGGAAAGTTATGTAACATTTCTACAGAGCCAATTTTATTGAGATCATCCAATTTTCTGCTGACAAAGTCGTCACAAATTAATTTGCCTATTTAACCACGCCCATATTTAACCTATGAGAGTATAAAGTACACACTGGTTTAAACTATACAGAAATAAATGCTCGACCTTTGCTGTGGAAATCACTTATTGTGGAGTTTGTGTGATTTGAACATGTCACGTGACATTCTTTTAGTGTTTTAATCTTATTTTATTATGTTTCTTTCCCAGGTGTGGCCTGGTCTCTGCTGTTCAGAAGTAGTGCAGCAAGTCAGGAGCCAAATAGAAAGCAGATTGTTTTCTGAGATGAGCTACTAAGGGTTTCCAGTCCCCTGAAAAGGTTTCTGTCAATATCAGCCGGCTTGAGTTGACTGTGTCTTCATTTTCTTTCCTTTTGAAATTAGTTAAAATTAAAAGAAAATACAAAGGTCTCCTACTAAGAACAAGAGATCGTCATCGTGAGACGGAAAAAGCGGGTACAAATGGCAGACTTTAGAGGACACAACTCAGCTCCTGCCCATTGGCTTTCCTTGTTCATTCCGTGGTAACACAATGAACCCTAGGTAATACTGACACCCAAGGGAAGATAGAGAAGTCTACTTTTTATTTAAAATATTAGATGCAATCGAACCTGCTCCAACAATCGCCTAAACGACCACTTCCCACTTCTTCGCCGGCATTTTTTCCTTTATTATAATGACACTGACCAAGATGACCACCTGTCTAAGACAACCACTTTTTTTCTTCGACAATGGGCGTGGCCTTTCACAATTTCTACTCTGTATTATGTGTGTTGTATTGATAACAACAAAATGTAATCTGGTGAGACTCTTCATTATTTTGTATTTATTTCAAATGAATGGAAACGAGCCTGAATAGAGTTTTAAAGTTCTCTTTTTTTATCCTTTGTATGTCTTGCTGTCTTTTATTTTTATCTGTTCTTGTGTTGACTCTTGTCTGATAGATCTACTTTCCTTTACAAATGAACAGGCAAATCAGTTCTGGTATTTTTCTGTCACCTTTCACAGATGAATCCTGCTTCGACTGCTCAAGTACTCTCTGAGCTAACAAAGCAGCTCAGAGGAACACAACGATATGATGAATTTGTTGCCAACTTCAATAAGTGCCAGACTGACACTGAGAGGGTTGCTTGTCTCCACACTCTCCCAGAAACATCTGATCTCTTTCCCGTTCAGGAAGGGTACAAGTCAAAAAATGAGAGAGACGCTGAGCTTCTTAGAGCCGAAGGTAATAAGCTGTTCAAAGCCAAGGACTATCCTTCAGCTTTTTATAAATACACCCAAAGCATTCTCAAGGCCCCGAGTGATTCTGCGAATTTAGCACTTGCCTATGGGAATCGTTCCACAACAAATTTCTACATGAAAAGGTACAGAATGTGTTTGGTAGACATTGAGATGGCTTTCAGGCATAACTACCCTAGGACTACATGTTACAAGTTGTACCAGCGTCTGGGACGTTGCATGTATTACCTGCAGAGGAAGGAAGAAGCGATCAAAGCTTTTCAGCAGACCATCATTGTTTTGGGGTATGCCCCTGATATTTCAGAGAAGAATAAACAGGAAATGATCCAGGACATGACTAATGCCATTGAAAAATGTTCAGAGATTACATCACAAAATAATGATGTATTGTCGGAGAACTTTAATGTGTGCCACCAAGGCATACCTGAACTGTCTGCAGATCCTAGCAAAGAAGTTCCCTCTGTCTCAGACAGTGTGGAAATAAGACTGGACAGCTATGGTGGTCGTGGGCTGTTCGCAAAGAGACAGATAGAAATTGGGGAGGTGCTGATTGTGGAAACTCCATTCTCCTCTGCACTCCTGAAAGAGTTCAACCTGAGTCATTGCCACTACTGCTGTAACCGTGTGTTTCTTCCACTCCCATGCCATCAGTGCAGTGGGGTGGTCTTCTGTTCCCTACAGTGTCGAGACACAGCTTGGGCGAAATTCCACTGGGCAGAGTGCAAGATTTTGGAGAACATTCAGGACTTGAAAGGGGACTTGGGCTTGCTGGCATCGAGAATGATATTGACAGCAAAGTATGAAGATCTGATAACTCTTGAAGAATCCGCAGCAGAATGTGCCATAGAGCGCTGTGCTGGCTTTAATGCCGAGGGTGTGTACAGCTCCAGTGACTACTGCTCTGCCCATAGTCTTGTGAACCACTCAGACAAACGTTCATTTAAAGATCTCCTGCAGAGGACAATATCTGCTGTTTTCTTTGTGAGATATTTAGAATTCGTTGGTTATTTTACCTCAGAAAAACGTCTTGCGTGTAAGGGCAGTCAGGACACAGCCAGTGGTGACTCTATCAAACTTGCCAGTGAATCAGAACTTTCATCAAAGCAGGACATTGTTGTTCCTTCTGACAAGGAAAAGTTGTTGAAGGAGATGCACCAGGTCGGAGGTCACATCCTGCGGAACATCATGATGCTTCCCTGCAATGCCCATGAAGTCTCCGAGTTCTCTCTCAACCCGGCCAGCCCGGCAATGTCTTGCACCGCTGAGCTAGCAGCAGCCATATACCCAGTCCTGAGCCTGGTCAACCACTCATGTGACCCGTCTGTTGTGCGACATTCATTTGGCAACGTCTGTGTTGCCCGTGCTATCCGCAGCATCCGTGCGGGTGAAGAACTGAAGGATAACTATGGTGCCCTTTACCCGACCATGGAGCTGGAGAAAAGACAGAAGGACCTCAGTTCTCAGTATTTCTTCAGATGTTCTTGCGAAGCATGTGTAGATGACTGGCCGCAGTATTTCGATATCCCGTCTGAGCGACCAGTTTTCCGCTGTCTGGCCTGTTGCGATGGCCAGGTGCCCATCCCCCTGAACAACCTCACTGAGTCGGCAGCATGCTTACGGTGCGGGAACAGTCAGGATATCACACAAGTTCTTCTTCAAATGGGGGAGATGGAGTCGATGTACAAAGACGCACTCACGGCTGTCATTGATGGGGACAACAGCCGGTCGAACGTTCAGACTCTTCTCACCTATCTGCGCTTTGTGGAACACCAAGTGAAAAGACCGTGGAGAGACATTAATGACAGTCAGGAAGCCATTAAGCAATGTCTGAATATGCAGGCCAACTGCTTTCCCATGCAGTTATAATAGGACTTGTTTGTGCTTTAACTTCTTGAGTCCTGGGGCCGATTGTGGCTGAGTTTTTAGAGCAAAATTCTAAGATTTGCACCAACTTGTGTCGAGGTGTACGTTCAGTGTACTGAAGAGTAAAGGTAGCACATGCTTAAATGTACATGCTGCTGTTAACTCTAACCTATTCACTGCCACATAGTTTATCCCGAGGTGGGGGGGGGGGGAGAGAAAATTTGTATTATTGTCTAAGGTACTGATTGTTCCCTTACAAATGATAGTAAGACTAGTAAGAGCCATGATACTTCACAGATGATTGAAAATTTGGTTTTCTTTTAGCCTGTGAAATTAATATGACTATGATACAGATACAGTGAAGTAGAGCTCTTCAGTTGACTGTACCGAAACTGCTTTTGTGTAAGGCCTGTTTATTTTGCTAGGTAAAATCAGGTCAGGGACGAAGCAAAGAAAGTTTAGAAAGGGTTGTTGAATATAGTGCTATTGCTGTGTATGACTATGAAAGGTTCCAAATGATGTTGAGTTCTGTGTGGTATGTTCAGTACGTGCAATATCTGGCAGTTGTCTTCTGTGTAGTTATGCATGCAGTTGCAAGTGCTGTAAAACTTTTACCAAACTGAAACTTCTTTGGAGGCTGTGTGGGACAAGGATAGCGAGCTACCTGCCTCTCCCAAAAATGTTTTTTTTTTTCTTTGGGGGAGAGGGGGGGGGTGGGGGGGAGGGGAGTCACAAAAATTTAAGAGTCACTGCGGTCTAGATGGAGGTACAACACCTTGAGGATTACTCCTCTAAAATGGAATAGGTTCCATGAATGTCTGTACTCAGATGGAGTCATATTTTTTAATATAAAAATATAAACAAAAGTTGAGTTGGATTTTGTACCAGGAACAATTTTTTTTGGTAGTATCATTGACTTTCTTGCGCAAGGGCATAAACATTAAAACATGATCATTCATGATCATATTCCCTCTGCTACCAAAATATTTTAGCACCAAGCGTATTTTTTAAAATCTGATGCATTGTTAGTTTTTTATGCTCCCATCTGACAATCTGGGAGGAGATTAGTTGCTTTGACCTGATGTCAGGGCAGGCAAAGCCTTTGTGGGGTACATCCCAACTGATACTCGATAAAATATCTTTCCAATGTGTCCATCCAACTCCTGATACTTCACAGACGATGGTTCGATTTGACTTCATGCTAAAACTGAGCAAAGTGCTTTGCGCTACAAAAGTCCATCTCTGCACCTCCCGATAAGCGACAAAGAAGATAGGGTACCATTCCTTGTAAAAGGTTGCACTCTTTGTAAGGTCATTCATACCGTAGTCAAGAACTGAACATTCATAAATTACTTTTTATTTTTTTAATCCTCTGTTGCCTTTATCGTAAAGTGTCAAGGGGAGATGCAGTTCTCTACGGTAGGCTAGTCTGGCTGCTCTTTCAGTTGGGATGTTATTATAATTCCTCAGGGTTTCTTTGACTCTTGTGACAGAGGTAATATATTCTGTGTTCTCTTTCTGGATTGGTTCACACAGAGGTACACTGGTGGTATAGCTGTCAAAAGTTTGTTGCATTTCCGTTATACTTTGAAGCTTTATCATGATACCGTATGGTGCTATTATATATTTATATTATATTTTGCAATACTTTAAAAATATTTCTTCTATTTTTTCAGTGTTTTGCTGTCTAGGATCTGTTTTTCACTTTTTAAGAAATATTCGCCAAAGCTCATGAAAAAATTAATGTTTGATGTAGACTGATGTCTTTGCTTTAAAAGTGAATTCTTCTTACATTTGTTTGTGTCTTGCTAGCGTGCATTGGTTCACTCCCGGGTCTATAGTTTTTTCATATATGGATATATGAAAAAGATAACAAATACATGTGTCGTAATGTATGCTGAGGTTGTCAGATAAAAATACACCATTTTGACAAGGTGAAAGAGAGATGTTTATAGTTCTCTGGTAAAGCAGCATTGTTAGTAATTTAGCTTACTGGGCTGGCTAGCTCAGCTCAAATTAACCTAAAGAATGAGTATGTCTTGCCTGGACTTCCCGTTAGGCAGGCATGTATCACAATGAATTTCGAAACTCTGCGATAGTCTAGCTTAGTTTAACTGATTAAGTCATGGTTTGTTTTTTATTGAAGTGCTCATTTATTACAATTTATGGCCATGCCTCCACCACCCCCCCCCCCCCCCCCCCCCCGACCTGAAAACTTTGTAATTACTCCCTTCATTCCCTTGGACAGCTTGTTAAATCTCAAATTACCTGGTACTTTTATTCACTTTTTTTTATCATTTCACATAATCTAACTCTATCCATTGCTCCCAGTTCCCACGTACCCACTAGTGTCTAGGTGAAAAGAAGAAAATGTGATAATAGAAAAGTACTTTTCCCTCAGGTTTTAGCATCTTATCTGACGGAGCCAGGGATGAAACTCGCATTTAAAAAAAATTGTTGCACCTGTATACTGCACAGTTCATATATATTCCTTATTACTTGACAATGGGAGTTTGTGACTAGATCTTTTTTACATTATATTCTCATGGTTGTTTTGCTTTTGACGACATGGAGCCATGCTGTGTGAACTGATGTTTTGTTTTCACTGACCGGCTGGTCTTTTGACAATCTTTCTGTTGGTGTTACCGGCAACTCCTTATGTTTCTGAGTTTGTTTGCTTGCTTACCAATGCTGTTCTGGTGTGAACATTGTTGTTTTCCAATCTGTAGAGGTGCGTTAAGGGGTTGGTGGACCCTCTGATGTGTCCTGGGCTGTCTCCTTTTCAAGCACTATTATAGTATATTGTTCCTGTAATCTTGTTTAGAAAATGGTTGGTTGGCGGGTGCTCTGGTTTGGTTTGCTCCTTCTGTCCCATTAATTAAAAATATATTTGTCATTTTCTTTTCTCTCATTCTTTTCTTTTTATATCTTTCTCTCTTGTAGCACTTAATTTTCAGCACTTTTACGATCTAATTGGGTTGCTAGTGCTGTAAAACTGGTACTAAGACTAAAAATTCCTCTAGAAAAAATGTGGCTGGTATTGGGCAGGCTTATTTTACACCCTAGGCCTTTATCTCCACAGCTTTGACTTTGATCATTATTACCCTTGTTTTAATACATTTCCCCCATTTTGGGAGGAACTTTGGCCATGACAATGATACATACAGTTCGGCACAGATAACATGAACAGGGAAACTGGCATCAGTATCCAAGTGGTTAGGCTACCGGACTCATAATAATCTCTCTTGAGACTGCGGGTTCAGAGTTCGAGCCTCAGCTCGGTCCAACTTTGCGTCCTTGGGAAGGCGCTTTACTCGAAGTTCTCACTTGGCTTAGTCCTTTCGGAGATGGGTGTTCATTAAACTCAAAGGCCACTGCCTCTTGTATAAATAACCTAATAGTGTTAAATCTCTATACCATTTCACCATTTTTCAGGGAAAACTTGAATCACAAATATCTCGTACAATTTTCTGTTACCCCACCGATATGTGTCACATTTTGGAATCAGGAGCTCGTCAATTTTTGGGCAAATAGGGTTATTGGTATCGTCTTTAAACCTGTTCATTTGCCTTCCTGTTGGCGGAAAAAAAATCCCTGTATGAAGTATAATGAAGAAGAGAAGTCGAAATATTAACGATGTAAGGAGGTCAGGGTCGCCTGGTTTCAGATTTAAAAATTAGCGAGGAAATGCCGCAAAGTTTGTTAACTTCCATAGCCTGAGAGTCCTTGGAAACTAGAAATTTACATTTTTTGTGCCTTTAATCAATGGTTTTCAGTAAAATCCACACAGAAGTTTATTTTTTTTAAAATGGACATAAAAGGTGTTGAGCCGGAAAAAAATAAAATAAAAAAGAATTTTCCATCAGCCATAAAAATACAGATTTCTTTGATTTCTTTACTTTGACGAGTGCCTGATTTTAATAGATGCCTCAAATATATGTCTTTAATTGTTTGTTATTCTGGTTTACCCGAATTATGGATATGTCGAACACATTTGTCAGTCCCCGACATGTTTGAGTTATCTGTCCCTGGCTGTATATATAATGTAATAGGCCTATATACATGTACTGGATTCATCATCCCCGACATCAACAGTAACAGTACTGTCACTTAAAAAATCAGGAACCCAATTTTGTTTTACTACTACTACTCACCCCACATAAACAGAGTCAAGTGGAGAGACTTGCAGTATAAGAATAAGAGCAATATAATAGGTCTTGATCTATACCATATGAATGTGAATGGTGTTGTTATGAAAAAATAGGGATCTGATTACTCGAAAGAAACTTCTGCTTTTTTACCCTGGAGATTTCTTTAGATCTATATAATTAAAATCTTAACTGCTTTAACATGTTTTGTCTACTCACAATGTGCTGTAATGGATGATGTATGGTATGCCACTGCCATTCAGTTTTCTCTTCAACAGTCCACTGATGGTGAATCAAATGAAAGTCTTTTTCTTCCTGTGGGTGGTTGGCAGGTGCTCTAATATGGGTGGCAGGTGCTCTGGTGTGGTTTGCTCCTCATGTACTTTCTTTTATCTCTATCAAACATCTGTCTTTATCTCTACCCCTTTTCTTTGTATGTTACTTTCTAGTAGCTCCTCTACCTCAGCACAGGACCTATTTGTGTTGAAAGTGCAGTAAAACTTTTACTACAGGGGAGTCCACTTATAACGAATCCTGAAATAACGAAAAGTCTGTTATATAGACACTGTTCTAAATCCCAGTTTTTTCCCTTCTACTTTTTTATCTTTTTAAATAAAATACTGCTATACAGTGGAACTCGGATTCAATGATGTCGCCGGGCCTGACTTAAAATATCGTTGAATCCAAGTGTTCATTATAGCAAACACGAGGTTTTGTGTAGATAATTACAGGCACTGAGCAAGTATATAAAGAGAAATCACATGTATTGCCTCAAATGCCCGCATATTAAATAATATTAAGAGGTGTGTAAAAAAAAAAGACCGATTCGTTCAAATGCACACGCCTGTGTCATTTCGATTGTTTACCAAAACGTTGTGTTGCTGTGTAGAGCCTAGCAAACGGCAACTTTTGATTCCATAGACCAACGCACAATTCATTACGTTGATCTACGTCAAGACCAGCTTATCATTGTAATAATTATCAGTTGCCGAGGGGAGAAAAAAGACTGTGACACGTTTGTATCTCTGCGACGTTCAACGCCCGGACCGCTAGTGCACCCACCCTCCCCGACACACACACAGCCACATGTGTGCAGGCCACCCATACAACCCCGACACTCGCCAGAGTAGACACGTGCGTGTGCCAACAACGCATGTGTTGGTATGAAAAAAAAGGCCGCTGATTGGTCGCATGCAATCGGCTGAGTGAATAATGGTTCACGATGCAGGTGCAATGGATGGTTTCTGGGAATAGATAAGTTCGTTCTGGGAGAAAAATGAGCGAAGCCACGTCGGCGACCTCGTTGAATCCGAGCTTGCTGATTTAAGTGCTCGTTGAATCCGGGTTATTTTTATTGATTTTAAACTCGTTAAATCCGAGTTCTCGTTGAATCCGAGTTCCACTGTAGCACAATCAGACAAACTCGCGAGTCGGTTAGCGGAATATTGCTACTGCTGTGCACAGCGCATAGGGCAATTATACTACATAATTTATGTAAAACCTCGCCAGTTGAGAAACTTGTTGGTGATCTAGTGAATCAAAGAATGGGAGAGCCCACGTATGCCAACAATGAAGGCTGGAGCGAATGAGTGGGGAGGGTGTGGCATGCGCAGACAAGCAGAACAACGCATTGCGTGTTGGGTCAGCCTCGTCTAGATTATCTAGCCTACCCATAACCATGCTTCTCACTTCTCCGATGCGGGGATAGAGAGGTTCGAGTGCTGTGATGGGTGGAGCGAAGGTGTGATGTGGGCAGGGTGTTGTGTGTACTCATGTGTGCAAGCTGACAGAACAGACCACAGGGTGTGGTGGGGTGGGGGACAACACAGCGGGCGAGTTAGCCTAGAGCCCTTTCTGATCGCCAACGCCGAGCTGTCAACATCGCTAGCGCTAGAGAAAGAAACCTGATTCAATTTTTTATCAAGACCTTGAGGTCATGTTGAACAATGTCATCATCAGGGAAGATAACGAAAAGAAATAAACAGAACACCAAACTCATAGATTCGACCAACTTAATTATTTCCCTTGATTTTATTACTGTATCCCTTATAATTATAACGAGAATGATATTTCGCATCAGTCCCCTCCCTCTGTTTATAAAAGTATAACAGGATCCACTGTGTTACTAAACCTAGAATTTGTTGGCTTGTTGTAAGCTTTTGAATTTCTCGTAGGATGTGTTTTTTATTTCTTGAGCAGTTTACATATCTTCGCTGTTTTCTAAGGACTAATAGGTGGACTCACTTTCCTGTGATCTGCTCCCTCTACATTTAGGCCTACATATCACTGTGTTACTTGTTACTTTTCACTCTACCGATAGCCTACTTGTTTCGGATTAAGAATGAAATTGTGACCATTTTTATGTTGACTTCATTTTCCTTTATCCAGCAACATGACCCGCCCAATGTGTTCACCAGTATTTTGATTTGGTATGTGTGAAAGCTGAGTGTGATCAGAGATATATGTAGTAGTTTTCTACCTTAGATTAGCCCTTCCAGCCACATGTGCATACATTTTCACCAGCGTTTGTACCTCTCACCGCTCCAAGAACATAATATATTCTCAGTTGGTTGGGGAGGGGGGGGGGTTTACCAAATTTGAGCGTTTTGGGGAATTAGCAAAACAAATTAAGCTCAAATTTTCATATTTGTTCATTTACCTTTAATCTTCAATATATAGATCGAGTTATTATCTAAACCTCATTACAAAGATATAAGATATTACATCACTTTTTAGAATGCATGCATGTCTCTCTTTCTGAAATACTGCTGTTTTGGCTGGGACTGGGGTTAGGCGGTGCACAAAAATGGCTGGGGCTGGAAGGGTTAAAAGAGTTGCCTGCCGTGCGTGTTGCTAATCATGAATGTTGCTAATAAAGAAAACGACAAATTGCAATGAACGGCTTGTTCTTTTTTATGTATGTTTTTGTATGGGCTCTATGGCCAAATTCACGAGATGCATTAATCTTTTAACTGAAAAATGATGCATAAATTTATTTTCCCCCCAGAAACTGTGGATTGGGACAAAAATGTTTTTCCCTCAAGAAGAGGCTTCCAAATATTGAAGAACTTAGAAAAGTTCTGAAAAGTATCTGTAATTTTTGTAAAGTGAACTCTGGTCTGGATGCGAAAAACCAATCTCTTTTCATTCACTTTCAGTTTGGATATTGTTTTTTAACATCACATATATATATATTATGTACATTGTACGTTTGATATGTACAATGTAAGTTTTCACTCGATAATTAGTACCAGACAACTAAGACTAAATGTTTCATTTTCACTGGGCAAGAAATATTCCTGATGATCAATAGCATTTTAAACCTATGTGCAAATTCTAAGGCGACGAGTGGGGACATAGCGGTGCAAACTTGGGCACAAGAAAGTGTACAGGCTGTAACTATAATAATATTATTACTACAAACCTTTTTCATTTTCAAGGTATAAACATTACAGCTCATCAATGACAAGTAGAGTAAAATGACAATAGTAAGGATCAGGAAAGAAAAAGCAGCAGCTCCCTGTTGTAGACCAGGCAGTTATGAGCGTGACATGAGTCAGCCCATACAATTCTACTATGCTTGAACGAGAAATGTCCCCCCATTTGGGAATGGCCTAAAGACACAACAGTGAGTGACACTGCCCCGGGGGGTAACACTACAGTTTTTGTTTGTTTTTGTAAAGTGTTTTACTGCGCTCGCAACTGCATAAGGTCATATGAGCGCGCGGGACACACCTAATATTTTCAGTTGGTAGGAAATTTTGAATTTTGCCCGGGTGGCGGCCGAATCCTACTCTTATCGATACACTACAGTTTAACTTCAAAATTTTTGTTTTAAATTAAATGTAAACGTAGATATTTTTATGTCCCCATCAATACCATTGTGTAGATCATTTAAGGGGCTGAGAGAGATATAACATCCCAGCAGAGAGACCAGGGTACCCAAACATTTTCTTCCCACTCTGGAATCGAACTCAGGTCTCCTGCGTGCGACATCAAAACGCCTAACCGCTGCCTCACCACAGGACAGACACTGGTTTTTTTTAAAATACAACAAAAAAACTCCACTAAAAATAAAAGGGATACGACTTAAAGATAAACCAGAAAATGGAAGTTATGTCGAGGACAATGCATGAAAAGAAAGTTTAGAAAGAAGCAGAAGAAAAGGTTAAGGAACTCACCATTGGTTTCTCTTCAGTCGTTAATGTCATAAACACTCATTCTTCTAGATGTTTTGCTAACATGAGAAAACTAGCTATGCTATGAAGAGGACAAGATGCTCATCCAATCTTTCCTCCCAGTTTTGGAAATTAGGAAAATAGCAAACTACAATCACGAGAACAAAGTCACAAAGCAAGTACATTAAAACAAAATCAGGAAAGAAAATGAAATACTTTTATTTATTCCACCATTGGAGGAAAATAACAGTTTGCTTTCATCAACATCTGAGGCACAAAATATACAGAAACATGGCACATGGCATTAAAAATAATATATTATATGAACACATCAATTTTTTCTTTCTCTTCGTATTGCGCGTCTCCCACGCTCACTCCTTCACTCTTACAATATCATACATAACGACCTGGTAATATGCATCTTTCTGTATATGGACAAACACAGGGTATGTACCAGTACACGAAATGACATATTTTTAAAAGTGATCACAAGCAAGGGACACCACAGTGTTAGTTCCGAGTTTTAGTAAGGCTTTTACGGTGCTCACAACTGCATAAGGTCATATGAGCGCCAAGGGATGGATATCAACAGAGAAGTCCAAACAGGGAATCAGGCTTATTCTGCTTACCTCTATAGCCTTAACAGCACACAAAGTCTGCTTTAACTATCAAGGCACCCCGGAAATAACAGTTCACAAGAGAGTGACAAATATAACATATTTTGTTTTGTTTTTCAAGCGAGTTTAAACATCAGGCGGCGTAATTGCCTTTATTAATTTTAATACGTACATGTTGGACTTCTGGTTTGACCTGGCTGGTGGCCGGTCGGTTATTTATTCAGTTGCTCCGCAATTTTTGGCTTATTTTTTAGGGGTATTTTTACTCAGGCTGTTGTGTGTGGTATGTAAATGTGTGTTTCTGTTCCTGCTTTAAAACAGTAGTAAGTGTGGTCAGTAGATCTATTTATATAATTCTTGTATCTTTCTATTTGAACCTTTTTGTGTCTCTTTTAACATATTTTTGGTTTATCTTTCTTCTTTATACTTTTCTTCTCTACCTGTCTTGCTTTGTTGGTTCTTTTGTGTGTGTGTGTGTGTGTGTGTGTGTGTGTGTGTGTGTGTGTGTGTGTGTGTGTGTGTGTGTGTGTTTTCTGTTGTTCTTTTTGTTAGACTTATTAGATTGCTTATTATCAATATATATATATAGAAGGGAAACAATAAATCCTGGATTGTTGGTCCCTATATGATCACATGTAAGTTGAATTATGTCCCTGTAACTGTAATTGTACTTTTATTTTATGTACTAGAGCTGGGCAATGAGTCGCTTCAGCAAAATTCGGATAATATTTAAGATGTAAGGTAGTACATGTACCACTAAAATCACAGAACCCTCTTGTCATCAGGGACAGTCAGGGCAATGAGGTTCCAGCGACCTGCCTCACCATTGATGGACTCCCGGTCTCTGTGGCGAGCGCAGACCTCGAAAGCTACCTCCACAAGGCTGGTGTGAAGCTCCGGTCACAACTGCTGTGGGAAAAAGCCCCAAACAGGGAGGGTCAACTGACCAGGTGGGTGACAGGACGCAGATTCTGTTGCACAGATCTGCCATCTTCCCCTCTCCCTGACAGGCTGCAGGTAGACTCATTCAATTCATGGCGAAGCTCTACTATAGAGAGCAGCCTAAACCAGTCATTATCTGTTTTGAGTGTGGTAAACAAGGGCATCACAGATCATCCTCAGTGCCAGGCAGTTGGTATGTCTGTTGAGGAGCCAGCCACATCGGAAGCTGGTACTTGCCAGGAAGAGGCTTCCCCACAAGTAGGGAGTGGGATCACCCATCCCCCAGAGGGTGACAGTGAGTCTTTTAATAGATGCGACTCCGAAAAATCAGAGGTGAGCCAATTGGAGGAAGACAGTCATTCTGATTCGGACCAATCATTAGAAAAACTTAAAACAGTGCAGGTGAGAAAGAGTAAAAAAGAGAAAGGCTGGGAGAGGCAGACCACTAAGATTTGCCCAGCCCCCTGAAAATTCTCTCCTCAGGACAGCAACAGCGGTCCAGCAGCAGGAAGAGGGTGGAGCCGCTGAGTCCCGAGGATGAGACGCCAACATAGCGGCACTCCAAACATTTAGGAAGTATGGACCACGATGAAAAATGCCTGTACAATTGGACTTTGAGAATGAACAGCGATATGGCGGGTAACACCAGATTGAATTTAAATGAACCACTCAAGGTAGGAACATTAAATGTACAGGGATTTAAAAATCATAAGAAACGATCAGAAGTCTTAAATCAGAAAAATTAGACGCAATAGGTACAGGAAAGTCGTTTATCAGAGTTAGATCAAAATGAATCATTAAAGTAATGGGGTGGTGTTATACACTTAAGTCATGGAAGTAATAGGAGTAAAGGCCTTGTTACTTTGTTTAATCCACGCTTTAATGTGAAAGATATAAATATAATCTGTAGGACTGATATGATTTTAATATCTTTTGTTGTGATGGAAAGCGAAAAATTGTTCTTTATCAGGGGCTATAAAACCCATTGTCGATAGAAAAGAACACCGGTGACAAGCGAGCATGCTGATTGGACAAGCCACACCGGAGCACTGGCGGCCTCAAATTTCTTGTGACCTAGATGGATATGTAGCAGTTAAAAGCTGCTGCAAACTTTTGCTGCCATGGTTGTATCAGTGTATCCAGCCATGGGACAACAGTGTTTCAGGGAGTTTTTCAAAGTTCAGCTGGATCCCGATCTTTCTAGTAACAGTGCCATTCTTCTCACTGTGTTTTGGTGTTCACTGAGAGAGGATATGAATGATTCTTACTGGGTGGCAAATCATGTTGTTCCTTTGTTACCTCTTGTAGTTACAGAAAGTGTGGTTGAGCATGTTAGGCTACTTAATACCTGTATGTTGGCCTTTGTGTTTTTATGTTTAATGTATGATATGCTGTTTTTGGTGAGGTATTATAGGTGTTACTTGTTAATACCAGTACCTGTATTTGACCTTTGTGTTTTAATGTACAATGTATAATATTGAGGACATTTCTTGTTAATGCCTAATGTTGGCCTCGGTGTGGTTGCAGTTATTTGTCTATTGCCCAAACTGTGTTTTATGCCTGGCATAAAGTACGAGTTTGTAGACTGCTTTTGGCTTAGAGTTTTTGAACTGTGTAGACTTTTTTTTTCATCATTTAGTGTTTCCAATCTTGCGGCTCAGTGAAACAGTTCCAGTTTGTTGAATCAGTATGTGTGTGCAGTTCAATTTGTTTTGATTTCATTTCATTTTTCATGTGACCATGGGTCTCTAACTCTAGTCTAAGTATGCTATGTTCTTTGTCCAAGTTTGAGGAGTAATTCTTGAACTTTTGTATTCTTGTCTTTTAGTGAACGTGTACTCTTTGTGAGATGCTTTCAAGTACAATGTGTGATGCATTGAAATATGGTTTAATCATTGTTACCCAGTAGCAATTGATCTTTCATTACTGAACACATGTTTTGATTATAATGAATTAATAAAAGAGGATTTGATGACACTTGTCTTTGTTGATACCATTCGCTGATCTTCTCGTGTCTACATGTGTACGTTTCCTGTCTACTACTAATAAATTGAAACCTTCCCTTTTCTCACTCCTACAATGTTTCTTACATTACGTGGGTCTATCTTCTGGCTTTTCAGCATTCAGAAAAGCATAAAATGTAAAATGTGGATTTTCATTACTGATGTTATGACATACACTTGTGTCATAGTAGCGTCAGAGACTAGTGGACACCCCATAAGTAACGTCAGTGACTAGTGGACACCCCATAGACAACACGGATGATGATGGAGGATTTAATGTGTATTCTTAATGTTTGCTATCAGGTTTATGTTTGTGTCATGGCAGCTTGTCAGGATCTTAGGTAATTATTTGAGAGGAAAAAAAGCAAAACTCAGTTTCATCACTGACGTTACGGTGACATATTAAATATCAGCATAAAATGTTGATGAAATAAAGTGACTGACAATTACATTTGGGTTTATGTCAAACAGTTCTTCAACACTTACTTATTTTGCTGTTGTGGCAAGACTAAAAAGTAAATATTGATACATTTTCAAAGCAAACTGCATGTCATCAGTAACGTCAGTGATCATGGGACCTTATGCAATCACAGCACTATACCTCGCAGATGGCTTCACATATTATCTTGTGGATGGTGAATTAGGATTCAGTAGCGTTTTAGAAAGCTGGTAAAGGCTGGATTTTTATTCTACCTTGAATTGGAAAATTGGGGGGTCCTGCAAGAAAATGGACCTGACCTTTTGAGAATGAGTCAGATTCTCTCTCGGACGTCCGCGTTTCGATTACATTCTGTGTGAATTGTCGCAGCAACAGGACTCATTTCCGGTTCAACAGGATTGCTGAGTGATGTGAATGTTTGTTTTCTAGAGTCAAAAAAGGTTTAAAAGCTTGGTTTGTGTCTTCTGTATGGTTTGTATTTACGTGGTTTATTCGTGATATCACTGAGGTAAGTTCTAATAATTTTGTTTTGGGTATCTTACTTTTTTTGTGTTTTCATCATTTTAGTCACACTTATTGTACTGCTTAGGATAGGCTACTCCCCATTGTTTGATTAGAATGACCTTTACATAGAACATAGGCTAAATAGGCTAGAGTAACAGCACTGGAGGGAGGGTGATATAGGGACTGATTTTTGGGGGTCTAATTAGAATAATTTTTATTCTTTTTGTTTTATAATTTTTCAGTCTTCTCTAGTACTCATTCACCTTTTATCAGATACACTCCTTGTGTTTTGTGATACTCACTTTTCGTTAAAGCTTTTGTTTTGTTTGTTTGTTTGTTATTTTATTTTTTTTTTTGGTTTAAATTAAGAAATGACGAGTCTTGTTAGTACAACTTTTGAATGGACTTGTGCTTGAGAGCGTTGTTGTGGTAAATATCGGAAGTTCCCGTTTTATTAATTTCATTTAATTCTTTTTATCCATCTTTTTTTAAAAAATTCATTTTAACTTTTTTTAAAAATTTAATTAATTTTTTTCCGACCTTGATTGTGTTTAACCTAGATTTAGATCAAGTTGGTTTGTCTTCGAATTTTGTTTTGTTTTGATATTCTAATTTTTTATTTTTCAATTTAGAAAAAAATAATTTTAATTTAATTTAATTGTTTTATTTTGTTTATTAATCTGGATGTTCGTATCTTTGTTTCCTTGCCACACATCGACGGAAAGAATATATACCAATGAATAGGGTTATCGTTAAAATAACATCTATCAAAGGATGCCAGGTATATTCTACTAAAATCGGAAAGCCTGGCATCATCAACAACTGCAGAGTTATCACCTCTGCAGACGTGAAGACGGTACGATTAAACCATAGATTAGGCCATGCGACGCAGGAGGTGTTTCCAGCGCCAGATATTAGCCTGAATACATTCACAGAACTAAAAAAGGGACCATACACACCAGAAATGGGAAACACTCAATGGAGAACAGAGGGAATATTGAAACCCCTACACGGAGTAATAAAAGGAATCCCACCTAATGAAAACGAAAATGAAATAAAAAAACTGTTAAAAAAACCTGAATAAAAATATTCTGGAACAAAATAGACTGGGAAAGACATCGATATTTTCAGGAAAGATCGAGGGTAATGTATTGCCTGATGTCATCAAAACCCCGCTTGGGCTAAGAACGGTTCACCCGTACATAAAAGCACTGCCACAGTGCCTAAAATGTCTAAAGCTGGGACACACATCAACTCATTGCAAAAAAGATACAAAAATTTGCATTAACTGTACCGCTCCAAAAGAGAAACCTGAGTCAAACGATGGGCTAGCGGTTGGAAACATCTCCACCGACACTCTTTTCCAACTCCTAAAATGAGCAGTAAGAGATTCAAAGAAATACAAGCTCATTCCGAGAATAGGGAAACAGCATCAACAGATACAACTAAAGAAATAAAAAAACCCTGCAAAATCTCCCAGCAAAACAGAAACAACACAACAAAAGGAACAATATAAAAACGACATTCAAATGTCTCCCTTATCATTATCAAGCTTAGATTCACCGGAGGATGTAGCGCAGATTCTGGAAAAAATATCCCAAACGCTAACACCTAAACAAAACGATACCACACCTTTAACAACACGCAAGTATGGTGTCCGTGTTCGATCTGAATCGTGGCCACCGGGTGCAAATGAACCCCTACGTGGAAAACGACAAAGGAAAAAATATATTTCTCAATTAAAGAAGCAGTAGCCTTCATTTGTTGAAAATGTGTAACACTGAAAGTGTTAAACACTCAGATGAAAAGTTCACAATTCTACAATGGAACGCAAGGGGCATTTTAAGAAAAAAATGTGAACTTGATTGGTTGGTCCAGGAAGAACTGAGACCAGATATAATAGCGATACAAGAAACAAACCTAAAATCACATGTCAACTTCAAATTTAAAAAACTTTTCAATCATTCGAACCAATGCTAATCAATCAAATCTTGGACTTTTAATAACTATCAATAACAAGCACTCCTTCAGAGAAATAGATAGGGGCAACTACGAAACAGGACATTTTGTTACAATTACAATCTTCCTTGAAAACGAAGCGCAAATTCGCACAACAAATGTATACATAATTCTAGCTAATAGAAAACGTGAATATTTTTAGAATCGACAGATACCACCTTATGTAACCATTTCATATTGGGAGACTTCAATAGTACTATATGGGGAGAAAGAATAAATCGAGCTAATGTTTAAGACTGGATATTCAACAACAAGATTACTGTACAGGAAGTAAGACAAGAATAGCGGAAAATACAAATAATAAAGATTCTGCAATTGACCTCACTCATCAAGCAACCTGATAAGTAACAAAGAAGTTAATTGGAACGTAATGTAGGATGCTATGGGAAGTGATCGCTTCCTGATAACAACCAGCTGGCAAGAAAAGAAGAAGACATCCTATTGCAGAAACAAAAAACTTATTTTTAAAACAAAAAAGGCAAACTGGGAGGAATTCACCTTTTTATCAGATTCATGCCTTGTGTTTTGTGTTACTCCCTATAATTTTTTTTTTTCCCTCTAAAATTTGTAAATAACGCATCATCTTTTAGTGTAACTTTTGAAGGGACTTGTGTTTGTTGTGGCAAATATCAGTAGTTCCCGTTTTATTAATTTTACTTAATTAAATTTATTTTTTTTAAATGTTTTTTGTACCTTGATTGTGTTCAACCTAGTTTTGTCTTTGAATTTTATTTTGTTTTGATTTCTAATTTGTTTGTTTAATAAATCTGAATGTTATTACCTTTGTTTCATTGCGTATTTGTTTGTTTTCCACAATAAAAATGACAGCTCGTCAAAATAAGATAGATGGGGTGGATTCCTGCACTACCAAGAAGGGAAAAACTACATGCACCGGTGGGGAGAAGATACCAATGAATAGGGTTATCGTTAAGGTAACACCCATCAAAGGATGCCAGGTATATCCGACTAAAATCGGAAAGCCTGGCATCATCAACCGTCTTCATGAACTGCAGAGTTGTCACCTCTGCAGACGTGAATAAATTATTGATGGTCAATCAGTCGCATCTCCTGTTGGCCACATTTTCACGTTGAATTTCCCATCATTGTTCACCATGTCTGGATCTTCTTCTGGTGTTGCACAAAAGCCAAGGCTACACCAAAAAAGAAAGTCAAGACATACGTGCCCGTCGCATGCCCTTGTCATCCAACTTACACTGCGATGGTCCTTGTTGCTCTCCTTGCTTTGGAGGAATTTTTGTTTCATGTGTTTTGTATACTTGTTTGTTTTCCACAATAAAAATGACAGCTCGTCAAAATAAGATAGATGGGGTGGATTCCTGCACCATCAAGAAGGGAAAAACTACATGCACCGGTGGGGAGAAGATACCAACGAATAGGGTTATCGTTAAGGTAACACCTATCAAAGGATGCCAGGTATATCCGACTAAAATCGGAAAGCCTCGCACAATAAACGCTTTCATGAAATGCAGAGTTATCACCTCTGCAGAAGTGAATAATCCGAGGCATTCGGATTTGGTGATGTCTTTATGCAATGGAAAGAAACATTTATGAACAATAGAATGGCATGTGTAAAAAAACATCGGATTTATATCAGCTGAATTTGAAGTACAGAGGGGAATCCGTCAAGGATGCCCACTATCTCCTCTATTATTTATCCTAGCAGTAGAACTGTTGGCAATAAAAGTAAGACAAGACCCTAACATCAAGGGAGTTAAAATGCCCAATTCAACATATTGTACTAAGATCTGACAGTATGCTGATGACACAACATTTTTACTGCGTGAATAAATTATTGATGGACAAGACAGTCACATCTCCTGTTGGCCACATTTTCACGTTGAATTTCCCATCATTTTTCACCATGTCTGGATCTTCTGGTGTTGCACAAAAGCCAAGGCTACACCCAACAAGAAAGTCAAGACTTACGTGTCCGCAGCATACCCTTGTCATAAGCCTTACACGGCGATGGTCCTTGTTGCTCTCCTTGCTTTGGAGGAACCTTTGTTTCATTTGTTTGTTTACTTGTTTGTTTTCCTCAATAAAAATGACAGCTCGTCAAAATAAGATTGATGCGGTGGATTCCTGCACCACCAAGAAGGAAAAAAACTACATGCACCGGTGAGAAGAATATACCAATGAATAGGGTTATCGTTAAGCTATGGAGGTTAGCTGCTAAGCAGTCGCAAACCAAATGGGAGATGGTCGAGGAGAGTAGATGGGAACCCTGGTGGCACAGGTGCTTCAATAAATACCTCACACACTCGAAGAAGGGACCATCTTGGTGACAGGAGGCGCCATAAATCCTACCAAAGCCCCCACTCTCTTGTGGGTTGTCAGTGGATTGACAAAGGCTAGCAGAGAAACTGTACACAAACCGGCAGTAGGCAACTGGAAACCACAGCTGTAATATCCCAAGAACAGTTATGGAAAAGTACATTCATTTATCAGATAACAGCGTAAAGGGGGTTCATGATCCAGCTCTGAACTCCCCGCTCAGTAGGGACCGCCACGGGCAGCAGGTAGCGCCCGAACGTCATCCAACTACTGGCTGCAAAAATAAGCAACTTAACATTGCCACATGGAATGTAAGAACAATGTACCAGAAAGGCAAATTAGATAATATAGATGCCATGTATATCCGACTAAAATCGGAAAGCCTGGCATCATCAACCGTCTTCATGAAATGCAGAGTTATCACCTCTGCAGACGTGAATAAATTATTGATGGACAAGACAGTCGCATCTCCTGTTGGCCACATTTTCACGTTGAATTTCCCATCATTGTTCACCATGTCTGGATCTTCTTCTGATGCTGCACAAAAGCCAAGGCTACACAAAACAAGAAAGTCAAGACATACGTGCCCATCGCATGCCCTTGTCATCAGCCTTACACTACGATGGTCCTTGTTGCTCTACTTGTTTGGAGGAAAAGGGTGGCTACACACCTTCAGAGATTCGCCAATTTGTTACTTTAAACTACATGTGACAATGAATTGGCAATAATCTTTAAAATCAGGACAGCTTTGACTACCCTGAAAAGAGATGGGAAAGTCAAAGAAATAATTCCCTACCTGTATGGGATTGTTGGTCCCCTGTGCCATGGAGCCAAAAGGCTGAAGAAAATCTTCAACCTTTAGCAAAAGACTTCTAAAGCTGCAACCGGGGACTGAATATCGTACGTGTACTGGCACATGACGTCCTTTTCAGGACCACCAACATTCATCAGTTAGCACTGTATCTACATTGAGATTTGAGACCAAAACAAACCACTTTTTTCTGTATATACTGTACAAAAGAAGTAGAGGAAAAATGATGCAAGTAAGGATGAGAAAGAAAAAAGCAGCAGTTCCCCCTATGCTGTTCTGTCACAGTATGAGAATGACATTGATAAATCCGCCCATTTACAATTCTACTGTGCATAAGAACATGTTAATATCCCCAGTCAGTAGCACTGCCCTGGTGGGGGGTGGCACAGTGCTGGCAAACTGGATGAGGCATTACTAGAGTGCCTCAGAGTCAGAACGCTGTCTCTTTCACGCCATAGGGACACGCTCCGTCACAGGTAGCCTTGAGTAAGTTTGAGAAACCTATGAAATTGCCTGACTGGCTAACAATGACCGATCTCTTCTCGG
This sequence comes from Aplysia californica, assembly GCF_000002075.1. Lineage (NCBI taxonomy): Eukaryota > Metazoa > Mollusca > Gastropoda > Aplysiida > Aplysiidae > Aplysia > Aplysia californica. The sequence goes on along the minus strand of NW_004797766.1, from coordinate 527,195 downwards.
CAACCACTGCCACAAACACGTGAATGAAACTTGTGTAGGGAAAATAATTAGACCTGCTCGTAATTCATTCCCTTAGTAGGACATAAGTTAATAAGTTATTAAGTTGTTTCCCTTTGTATTTGTAAATACACTTCCAGGTTGGTTTGTCATTTTCATGATCATAACATGTCATGTTTGTATTTTATCTCTTTGCCAACATGTACCATTAGACTAGTGTTGTAATGCTCTACGTGAGAAAGACTTGAGATGAGTGAGTGCCAATTATCGTGAAGGCATGTAATCTGTGACACGTAAATACCCTAATCTGTTGTGTAGATATTGTTCTTTTTGCATATTTACCAAAAATAAATTGCTTGATTGTGTTTGACCCAGTACAAGACTCCTGAGTTCCTGATTCAGTTATAGTTTGCCGTTACAAAGACACAAGTAGCAAGACATAGCAGAAACAAGGTATACAAGAACCCCACCTCAAAACCACTGCTGCAATAAACCCAGTTGTACAACATGCCCATGAAAGTAATCGGTTAGATTCTATTTAGTTTGGTTTAGTAAGAGTTTTACGGCACTCGTAACTGGTAAGTCTGCAGACTTAGAACTGATTTTTAAAAAGTGTGTAATGGATATTTTTGGATTACAATGGGGAGCTGTTTCTGCCAGTCATGCTGTAAGAAAGCAGAAAACTGCCGTTAGAGTCATGCGTAAGAGGAAACAGGGCCTGTCAAAGTGGAAACGAAAAAAATAAATCAAAATATAGTAGTATAGTAGTATAAGGTTTTACGGCGCTCGCAACTGCTAAGGGAAAATCAAAAGAAGCCCAGCATAGAAAAACATTTTAAAAAGCAGCAGCAGGAATTGGAGACATATGCTGCAGGAGGATTTAATAACTAGTGGAAGCTATCACAGCATGGATTAATTGTCTGCACAACCTACAAGACAAGGTGAACAATTTGGTGTTGTGTTAACCACTTTTCCTCTCAAATTTTGTTACATTTTGTTTCTACTTGGCTCACTAAAATTCTAATTGTAAGGTTATTTGTAGCTTTACAGTGATGAGATTTTGCATGTGGTTAGAAAGAAAGGTGCATGAGGTACTGGAACCTTTAGAAGTGGGGTTTGTATAGAACTAACCGTCAAATTTCACAATGAATTTTTTTAATGCGATTTTCTCGAAACTATATTTTTGAAAGACCCATCATCACTAAAATCTTAAAATCTGAGCTACTAATCAAGATAATGTACTGAAACTTTCCAAGTATGTGCAGATTGCAGATTTGGTAGTTACAGGTACCTGGCCAGTTATATTTGAGATTGAGAAAAAGTACTTAATATTTATTTTTTTTAGAAATGTGCATTTGAAACTGATTTTGTGTTTAAAAAAAGGTACCAAAAAAAAGGACATTACTTTGAAACCCCAAGAAACTCCAGAATATTAATATTGGAAGTCTACCAAAACAGCCAGGGGAAAAAAATCATGTTAAGAGGTCAGAAAAAGAATAGAGGCAATCAGTCAACCAAATACCTGTTACTTTAAAAAAAAAATACCCTTGAGAATCAGAATACTGATAATTATCCAATAGCTCCTCATAGGTAGGCTACCAGAAACTAAATTTTCGAAGTAGCTGTATGTCAAATTTATCTTTTCCATTTGAAAGGCCTATATCTTCTGAGCATTTTGGTACCATTCTTTAACCTCCGAGTCATTTTCAGAAAATGGTAGTTGTTTAAAATTTGATCAAATTTGTTAAAGTCAGTCACTGGCTGCAACCCCATGTTTGACAGACAATAAAAGAGTACCAAGTGCACTAAACATCACATTAACAGAGTACAATCACTATAACAAATATATGGAGCCTAATTTTTTTCAAGACTGTGAGATCATTACAAATATGTATTTTATCACTTCAAACACGATGATCTGTCGTATTTTCAACAAAAACAACGAGCGTTGACCCGGCCGGCGCCGCACTGGCCCCTGCGGTGAGCGAGTCGGCTTATACTGTAGTGTACCCAGCGTGCGGGGTCACATGCTTTCTGAGTCTCGCGGAAGGATTGATGTAAATATTCTAATAGAAAATAAACTGATCTTTTCATTGATACCTTTTATAAGCTGGTATTTTACATATTGTGTGTAAAAAGTGATTTTAAACATTTTGATAGCATTTTTAAAAGCTTTCTATTTAAACGCCAACGGCCAAATATATACCACGGGAAAGCCCGTTTAAAGCGCTACAGTTCTCCGCCAATGAAAAGACGGTATTCAATCATCCCTCGTTCTGCGAAGCATTTGAATGCACGCGTGTCAATTTTTGAACCGGCCGACCACGCATTCCGACCCTGAGGGGCTTCGCTTTCGTCGGCCATTCTCCAGCTCCTAATAATCGGACATATAAACAACTTACACCATTGTAACGAGGAAAAGCTGAACTTGTAATAGGTGTGCGCCATTTGGTGTTTTATAGCGAAAGAGCATAGAAACAGCGATCGAATTACCCCGATACCACGCGGTCGGAAGGCCGTGCGCGCCCGCGAGGCCGTGTTTACGCTACCTACTCCTTAGCTTCCTTTTTAGCTTCATTTGAAGACACTGACAGTGGGTGGTTGGCAGGTGCTCTGGTGTGGTTTGCTTCTTTCCTATGAAACATCTATCCTCCTTATCTCGCCTTCTTCTTTTTTATGTTTGTTACTTTCTTGTAACACCTCTAATCTTCTGGCACTCATATGACCTTATGCAGTTGCGAGCGCTGTAAAGCCTCTACTAAAACTAAAAGACACTGACACCACAGAACAATCTCCATCCATCAGAAAGACAACTTTGAGGATTCCGATGAGCTGCACCCAATCATAACTTTTGATGTCAGCGGGTTGTCGTCGTCTTGCGATCTACCAGTTGTGTCTGCCAGCTCTGGTGGGAGGTGTAGTTTCTATGGAAGTGAAATGTAAGAACAGAAGTGTTGTGATAACTCGGAAAACAACAATGTTTTTTCGAAATGGAAAACAACCAAGTTTTCTAAAGCAGTGACTACAGAATTCATGGCATAATCATTTTCACATTTTGTATTACACTATAACAGTAACAAGCAACCCCCCCCCCAAAAAAAACAAAAACAAACCCAAACATACACACACACTAACCAAATGGATGATCAGAATATCATCATTCCTCATCTTCCCAAATCACTGATACTGATAACAGAAAAGGAAAGAAAATAAAGTCAAACAAAAATACATACCTCTTAATTTTAGTTTTAGTAAGAGTTTTATGGCACTTGCTGCACAGTAAGGTCATATAAGTGCTGAAGATTAGAAGTGTTACAAGAGAGAAACAAAACAAAAAAGGAGGAGAGATTTTATCAGGACGACAGATGTTTGATGGGAAAGAAGGAGCAAAAAACCCGCAAACATACTTCTATGGTGAATTTTTTCCTCCTGAGCTTGAAAGCAAGATCGGTAGTCTCCGGCTGGGCAGGGATCAGAGAATTGAGCCGGGGCAGTTGCACCAGGTGGAGAAGACCTGTGGTGCAAAATTAAACAATAGATTAACCCTATATATATATATATGGGGCATGGTGTTGAAATCAGGCGCTCGTCAAAATGATGAAATTGAAGATACCTGCATTTTTCCGCCGTTTTGGCAATTTTTATTGACTTTTGTTTTTGGCTCATCTTTTATGTCAATTAAAAACACATTTTTACCAAGAGGATTTTACTGAAAAAACGATCAAAGGCACAAAACAATGTAAATTTGCATTTTCCAAGGACTCTCAAACAACAGAAGCCACCCAACATTAGCAGACATTTTCTTGCTAATTTTACCCCAGAAACCAGGACACCCCTACATCCTCAATCGCAAATATCTCGACTTTTATTCAAGATAGATAGTCATTTTTTCATTAAAAGATTAGCAAAAGACCAAACTTTAATAAGATGAAACTAATAAATAAGTCCACATGCCTAAAACATGATGAGTCCCTGATTTTGACGTGTCATGACACATCTCCCACAGCTATGAACCCAGTACTTGTATCATATCTCAATATTTTAAAAGGAAACCCATTAATCCTTACTCTGGCATCTGTACTTCTACTTCTACTACTACTACTGCTGTTGCATGGCAGTGTGACACATCGCGACATCAGTGCTTTCTTGTCATATGAGACATGTCAGGATATTCTGGTGAGAGAGTTGAATTTCCCATACATTGCCTTCTATGATACTGCGGCCATTTTCACAATGAGTTCATTTCTCACCTCCAGGCTGTTTGCGAATTCTAACATGTTCACTCTTCTATGTTGAAAAGAAAAACGTCAGGGGGTTTCAGTTCACATAAATCAAAGCATTCTCAGATTTACAAGATCTATCTTATTTGCACGTTTTAAGCAGCCATCATCATTTATTTCATAGACTACGTACAAAAGGGAACCCCCCGGGGCAGTGCCACTGACTGAAGTGTCTTTAGGCCATTCCCAAAGGGGGGACATTTCTCGTTCAAGCATAGTAGAATTGTAAATGGGCTCACTCATGTCACGCTCATAACTGTGCCTGATCTACAACAGGGAACTGCTGCTTTTTCTTTCCTGATCCTTATTATTATCATTTTCTCTACTTCTTTTGTATGTTTGTCACTCTGTTGTGACCTGCTATTTTGGGGTGCCTTGATAGTCGAAGCAGACCTTGTGCTGTTGAAGCTAGAGAGGTGAGCAGTCTAAGTCTGATTCCCTGTAAAGACTTCTCTGTTGACATCCACCCCTTGGCGCTCATATGACCTTATGCAGTTGCGAGCGCCGTAAAACCCTCTACTATAAAAAAAATATTTTTAAAAATACAAAAGGGACATGTATAATAGGTCTAAAATCCTCTTTTCAGCCACCACCCTTGGGCTGAAATTTGTTTTATTCTTTGATATAGCAAGTCTAATTCAATTGAGAAAATTATTCAAGGTATATGCAAATTTCCTCACTGGAATCAATGGTACATAAAACAAAAGAACCCTCACCATGGTACTCCTTAAACGCTGGATTCTTCTCTTTCGGAGAACCCGCGAAGCTCTCCAGGCGTATCACAGTATCTGCCATTCTCTCTAGCCGACGTTTGTAGCCTTTGTCCTTTGGGGGAGGGAGGAGAAACAAGTACTGAGCTTTACATGAATATCAAGAGAAAGTTGTGAGTAATTTCAGATGAGACTTAAAATAAATGCGTCCATCACTGTTGGAAACTCGCTTTCCCCATCCCCCATGAATATACAGACATGCCACTCTATGAAACCTCAAAATCAGGATCTCAGGGAGAAAAAATCGGGATCAACAAGGTGACCGCCAAAGCTGACTTAAAATTTTACCAGGGGTGTCCATAAATTACTTGGCCTATATGCCCTCTGCGTGTCTTTGTTTGTTTGCGTGCATGCGTGTGGTGTGTGTGTGTGTGTGTGTGCGCGCGTGCGTAGTGCGAGTTATTATTTTTTGTAAATCCTGAAGCATCGCGTCAAGTACTCCTAGTCCAAGTGTCTATAACCCCCATCCCCCACCCCTACCAATAAGTCCCGAAATACATGAACTTAAGTTGACCCCGTCAACGGGCAGTCCCCGAAACGCAGAACTCACACGGCGATGATATGTCACGTGACGCGAATGCACGATTGAAACAATTTTACTAACGCATCCGACTAACTGCGCATTCACACAAAACACTCGGATGAGCGACAGTCGTTCTAGTTAGGATAACGGCGGCAGCCGACCGACCAATTGTACCAACAAATCTCTTCTCCCTCATAATGCGTTCTGACTAAAGCAACGACAACGGCCGTATGTTAGTCTTGTCACCGCAGTTACAGTCAGTTGTGTAAGGGTTAGAAAGACTGTCGCTGGTCCGAGTGTTTGATGTGAACGCGTAGTTACCAGACCTCGGACAAGGCTTGTTTTGAAAGTAACAGCGGAACTACGAATATTATCGATTATTAAACGTCCCAAATTGTAACAGTTACCAGGCTATCATCGGAGAATTCTGAGTGCGGGAAAAGATCACACACAACTTGGGGAGAGTCAACTACTAAATGCGGCATCGATATTTCGGGAAATAGTGCTGCGAGTTCCTACTGACAAAAAGTTCGATGGGTGCTTCTCTTGATAAAGGAGTATGTTTTTAGAAAAATCCGGCACAACAGCAGACTGGGACAAAAAAATCGGGATACACGCGATCGAAATCGGTAAAACGGGAGGATTGAGATTTGGGGCAAAAAATCGGGATATCCCGACTAAATCGGGATGAGTGGCAGGTCTGAATATAACAAGGAATAAAAAACAGGAAGCAAATTATGCCGTACACATGGAAAATAACACAAGTCCCCATTTTCAATTTTTGACTTTGTTTTAATCATTTGTTTGGCTTGTTCCATTATATCTATTAATATTTTCATCAGAAACAACTGTCGTCACGCACAAGTAACATATATTCTGCAGTCATTATTGGGACCTCTATGCAGTGCTGCAGACCCCGGGCCAAACGCCAATCAACCCCTGGATTCAGACAGGAACGAGGCGACGGTTTTTGTCCGGAGGCTCAGCCGAACCGGCTGATCTGAGTCTCCTGCTAATAATGGAACGCGAGACTGGGCCCGGATGTACTCTGGGCGAGGCCACACGAGGTTGCCTCTTACCTGTCTGCCTGCGGCAGATTGCCGCCCTCCTTATGGAGGCCAGCCAGAGGAAAGGAAAGGAAACAAGTAACATATTCAAAATGATATAAAAATAACGGCAGAGGTTCGTATGAAAACATGAAAGAAATACAAAACTACTCAATATTTTTTCAGTGACTGACAACTGATGTATGATAATCCAGCTTCAATTAAGTAAGATTTTCGAACTAAAGCAGCAAGACATATAATTTTCTGAATCAAAGTTTCAACTTTTGAAAAGATATCTTATTTAATTATACATATTGAATGTTCAAAACACAGTCATCATAACGCTGACATGTCTGCCAGTAAAAACAAGTATCTTATGATGTGCATTTGTGGGTAGCTACATTGAAAGGAACTCTCATAATTGAATTAAAAATAGCACATTACTGACCCTCAAAAACGCTGTTTTATTTATCAACTAGCACACGATCTTTGCAGTACACATATATACTCACATGGAATAGATGTGTTGGCACAGTAACCATTGCAACAGCAAGAGCAGATCTAAGCATCGCTCGAAGAGCCAGGAAAAACTGTGTTAATGACGGGTCGTGACCATCACCGGATGGATTCAAACCCCCATTCTCTCCCCATAACGGCGATCCCAAATTATGAATACCTGTAAGACGAAAAAAATATTCACATTCACTGTATTTAACTACTTAACAATTCTATAGATGCAACACATATTTATGAGGCACAGTGCTTCTTCCCATACTCGCTTCATATACTCTCAAGTCCAAACTGAGGTGTGCAGGATACAACTCAGTAGAAATACAAGAGAGATTAACTCTCACCCACCCTTCACTGAAATCAGACTCATTTCTTCCAACTACATGGCAAAATGATTAACGTGACATCCAGATGCCAGCCTTCTTTCAGGCAAAAAGTCAAACAGAAATAAGGGAGATTTGGAAAGCAACACTGAGTCACAGCCATCATGAGACTCGACACCTGTTCCAGCAAGATACAAGCAAAAGCGTCTGCTTGATCCTAATTTTTCTTCTGAAGACCTTTTGCTGTCCTCCAGCCCCTGAAACTTTTCTATCATCGGTGGCAAGACAGCTGACTTAGAGCATTAAAAAACATTTAAAAGTGCATACTACTGTACCTATTATATGAATTTAACAACTGCTACATACCCAGACGAAGTATACTTCTTTTTGCCGTTTTCTGCCCCGTTCCAAAGCAGCCCTCTTGTATTCTTTGATGGACATCCTGCAGCAGCCTACAATAGCTCTTGTTCCTCAAGGCTCCTGATGAGCTGCAAAAATACATGTTATATAATGATGGGAGCATTCTTTGCACATTATTATATGAACTATGAGCTAATGAAAAGTTAAATCATTTAACCTGCCCCTGCCTATTACTGTTACATGTCAGCTTGCACTCGTATGAATTCCTCGCCACTTGTTTCACTCCTGCAATTTTCTCAACTGTAAGCTTGGCTATGACTTTAAATTAAAAAAAGATCATTAACATAAAACTGTAGCCAAGTTTTTATTTCCAGAGAAGAAAATACATAAGAGTCGGTGTCAGTAGTCAAAACTTACTTACTTCCACCAACTGCAAAATAATGGGAACACCTGTGCAGCCATTTTTTGTGAACAATGCAAACAGGAAGGGTTAAAACCTAAAACTTTTCGCCGGTTAAATTCTTAATCTTCTGTGCCATAGCGGATTGAAAGAGATAGAAAAAAGTCCTTAGCAGTACTAAGCAACTCTCTTCAATATGGTACGGGGAAAAAACAATGTACGGTCCAGCATGCACATAGTGAACAGATGTCAAGTCCTGAATATTTTCTTATACATGTCTTCAGTGCTGCAAGCAATTCACTTAAATCTGGGCACTTTTTACGTCAGACACACACAAAAAATACTGTTTGCTGTCAGCTGCCGTAGATGATTTAACTCAAAATTTTTGGCAAAACAGGTCTTGTCCAGTCCTGCTTATTTCTGTGACCTAAACATCACACCCTAAAATACCTCTCCAATGGTATGTCCTGACTAGACGCATAGAAAAGTTGAGCTGCTTCCACAGTGTTCTGATCCATGACTTTTGTGAGATCATAATAGTGACCAAACTGTACGCCTGATGTTGGTGTGCTCTGGAAAAGGAAAAAGAAGTACTTATAAGTCATACTTGTAACAATAGATAGCAGAAAATACGATTTCTGTACCCCACTCACATTAAAATTCAGCCAACAGCATTAAGCACACAGAAGAAGTTTTATTCATTATAAAAATACGGTTTTAGTTTTAGTAAGTGTTTTACGGCACTTGTAAAACAATTAGGTCATATAAGTGTCGAAGATTAGAGGTGTTACAAGAGAGTAACAAACACAAAAAAGGAGGGGAGATAGAGACGATAAAATTTTTATAGGAAAGAAGGAGCAAACCATGTCAGAGCACCCGCTAACCACCCACATTAAAATATGGTACAATAAAAACAACATCGGAATAGAGTGAAAATGCAGAATAATTCACACTCCAGCCCATTACTGTAAGTGCTTAAATTACTGAAAGTAGAGTAAAGTGACCATTTGAAAAAAGAAAGCTCTGTTCAAAAGACTTTACATAGCCATTCAATGGGAACAAGACAAATCTAGATAAGCAACACAGAAAGTAGATGGCGGAATGTTATAGAATGCCAACCAAAGGGGAAAAAATTGCGTTCGTAGACACAGTATAACTCACCTGCACTTTGGGTTGGCTTTGATACCTCCAAGCTATCTTCATTTTTTCCTCATCAGGTCCATCCGGCTGTTGAAAGCAACAAAAAAAAACCCCAAACAATCAAACAGTTTGAGTAAAAGTGAAAGAGACACACACTGACACAATAACACCCATTACCTGTTGGAAAATGAAAGCAAGACAGACAGAAACAAAAGACGGGAAAGTAAAGAAGTAAGATGTCTCCGTGGTGCCCTCCACCACTCACAACATGCAGGTTAAGATGTACAAATTTACTGTGAGACAATAATTAATGGGGAAATAAGCATGAAACAAGAGACTTAAATGTAGTCAGCTTTCCAGCAAAATAAAGAGTTAGTTGTCTGAAAAGACAGGCATAAAAGGAGATTAAACAGCTCAATAAGTACACATTTGAAAAAAAAATTGAAACAAATATTGCAGGAACATAAGTACAAAATTTATGTCCCTTTACAAATTCTTTGGTAATCAGTAGCTTACACCTTATTAACTGCTCAGTGTAAGATTTCACTGTACACCAATTTGAACAGAAAACCTCTCTTCCCCCAACAGATCCCAATCCAAATGTCCCTGAACCACATGCTGGGTAATGTAAAAAGAGTTCCCTCAAAAACCTCACCCATCAAGACTTGTTACACATCATGGTCAACTGAAAATGTCTTTAAGACCAAAGAATGCAAAGTGTACACTTCATCCACACATCCTCACCTTTTTCTTTGCACCGCTTGCTATTGCCTTTGGGGATGGGGAGATCGCAGAAGCACCTGCTGGCCCTGACCTCAAACCCATTTCAATTGGGGCTGGCAATTCCTGTTAAAAAAAAAAAAATTTAATTGCCTGAAAAGTATAAATAGCAAAGCATTTATATCATCAAAAAAATGAAACAGGTATCAGGTGTGCATACTATTTCTTTTCCATAATAGGAAAGAATGTAGATAAAGAATGTAGATAAAAAATAATTCTCAACAATACTAAGCAGAACTAAACTATTAGCAAGCACTGGAAATATGCTTATGAGAAAAATCACAACAATTTGATATTACATGAACTTCCTTCAGTCCCATGTTTAGTCAACTTATAAAACTCAGACAATGAGCAAGAGGAGAGAGAGAGAGAGAGAGAGAGAGAGAAAGAGAGAGAGAGAGAGAGAGACACACAGAGAGAGAGAGAGAGAGACAGAGAGAAAGAGAGCCAGAGAGAAAGAGAAAGAGTGAGAGAGCCAG
>NW_004797766.1:508910-516475 GCF_000002075.1 Aplysia californica | reverse complement strand
AAAGAGAGAGAAAGAGAGAGAGAGAGAGAGAGAGAGAAAGAGAGAGAGAGAAAGAGAGAGAGAGAGAGAGAGAGAAGAAGATATCACTATTAGAACCACGTGGTGCACGAGTTCTTTGTGTTGTTGTATTAGCGTATTGAGCACTTTCTTAGTGAAATGAAAATGCGACGTTATAAGTGAAGTTATCATCATCTATCATCCTACTTGAACTAGTTGCTCCGGAGACTCCTGCCTGCTGGCCAGGAGGACCGTCTGATCAGAGACAATAGCCTCGGCCGTGAAGTATTTCAACATCAACCTGGCATAGCTCCCAAATATGTCTTCCTCTGATGAAAATATGTAGAGAGTAAAAATTATACAGATATATTCATATATTCATTAACTTGTAAAGATTTTATGTCATATTCAACACAATTTTCATCATTCCAGAGTCAGAGGCAAGCTGCTTCAATCCTGCCATTTAGGGCCAATCGCTGGAATATGTCAAACATCCTACCCAACACAAAAAGGGATATATATTTTTTAAATATATACACTATAAAATGGAAATCAAACTGAAGTCCTCTGCAAGCAAGGTAGAAAGCCAAACCATAAGACCACTGACATCATTGGTTACAATGTTTGTCTTTTCAAATATGAGCAAAGTATAATACAACAAAGAAAAACTGCTTTTACTTTTTTAAAAGAAAAACAGAAAGAAACTGATTTCTTACATTCCCTACTGTAAAATGGGTACATTATCATATCATATCACTCAGTCAGTACTACTTCACAATTCTCATAATAACATAGCATCCATTGAGAAATGGTTAAAGGCTGATGGCTTCACCTACGAGCAGAAAGAGACTTTCTCAATGAAAGCCAATATCAATAAAAGCTGATGTGCAGAGGGAACATGCAGGGCAGACTGTAAGTCATAGAGATATTGATATGCTCTTGTAAATATTCCTTCAGATTCCCATACATTTTATCAATTTGTGTTCGTCAAGGGTTATCAAATGGACTATAATCAACAACTAGTAACATCAAAATCAAAACTTGGCTTGAAAGAAACAAGGTAATTTTAAACTAAGCAACAACAAAAAAATTCAGTGTGAAACATCATGAACACAGTGAAAACTTACTGCACAGGGAAAAGAATTAGAATCTAATTGAGGAGTCTCCTCACCAGTCTTTTTTTTTTCATTCTCATCATTCAAAAGGGAGGATTTTCTGATTACTGTATATATAACAAAGCAAAAGAGACGAATATATATACTGTCACAGCAAGCAAAAGGAAACCTAGGAAATTCCTAGGTAGCTGATACTCTTAGATTAAATGTGGCATGCAGTAAAATCTCATTTACTGTGAAAGGCGTTTCAATTTCAGTCAAAACATTTTGAGTAGGCCTTATATATTTTTAATTTTACTATAAAAATACTACTTTTCTCTAGGCTTACTTACCCACTAGCATGACTGTGCCAACAGCCAGTCCTCCACCTGAAAATCATAATAAAACAGGCTACAGTACGACAGAAAATGAGGATTGGTAATTGAAGTTGTGGGTTCAAAGCAACAGCTCAAAATTCCTACAAGAAGACAAATATGCGTTAAGTTCCAATGCATCGAATAAAGGAGGGAAAAATAACACAATTATTTTTTGTTAAAAGGAATTTCAATCATCATGTTAGATTACAAAGTCTAGTCTGCTGTATTCTGAAAGGAAGCTAGCCGTACTTAATGACGGCTAGACTGGCAGGCTGCCTGTACTTAATGACGGCTAGACGGCAAGGCTAGTCGTACTTAATAAAATAAAGATGGCTTGACTGACCAAAAAATAGGCCTACTGAATTGTAAATAAATTTTTAGTTTGCAATACTAAAGTAATTTGTATTTGAGATGAAACCAAGGGATGCCTTACTGACAGTGCATGTATTTTAAACCTGAATAGTTCCGAATGAAACCTGTGAACTTAACAGGTTTCGAGAGCCTAACCTAAGTTACGGCAAAACTGCTAGGCCAACCGTACTTAATTATCATGACTTAAGTATGGCTAGATAGCTAAGCTAGCCGTACTTGAGGATACTATAATGATGGCTGAATTGTAAATAAATTTTTAGTTTGCAATACCTAAAGTATTTGTATTTCAGACGAAACCAAAAGGTGCCTTACTGACATATATATATATGTATTTTAAACCTTAATAATTACTAGATCTAATGAGACCTGTGAACTCAAAATGTTTCGGTCAGTAGGGCATAACGTAAGTACGGCTAGACTGGCAGGCTTAGGCTAGCCGGCTGGCCACTTCGAATTTGAAAATGCAACGGCATTACCTGGAAAAATTCATTCGGTAATTCAAATCTTCTGTGAACTGTAACCTACCAAGTGGACACTGACAATGGGTTTCATTTATATAGGGCGGGCTGCAGAAAGAGTCAGAAGCCTAGGGGAGGGGTCGAAGAGGTTGGGGGTGGGGGCAGAAAGTGGAGACGAAACCAGTTGACAGAACATTGTTAGAGCGCAGGAAAGGGGGTGAAAGAAGAACTTTAGAGAAGAAAATTTTGAGCCGCTATCCGGATTCGACCAGGGACCTATTGAATGAGAGGCAAACACCATACCCCTCGACCACGAGAACCCCTGAATAATATTAATTCGTGTAAAAGGCTTTAAGCGGGTCATGAGTTAACCTCACCAGGGGTGAGAAATTTTTATATATTGAGCAAAAAGTAAGTATTATTAGGTGCTTTACTAGTAGTAGATGTTGATGCTTGCATATCACCAATTGACCACAAAATCCCAAGAAATGCACTTTATCCCACATTAAAATTTTGAATTGAGGTTGACCTAGTTTCGACTGTTTGTTTAGGCCTACGTTTAGGCCTACATTCATAGGCCTGTGTGCTTCTAGCCTAGTGCGGCTGTGCTGACACAAAGACGGCGCGTGCTTGGCAAGCAACAGGTCAGACCTGCCGAGCCACTCTGGGACCGGTATTGGTGGACTAGCTGTATATGGTTTCAGGCGGCCTGAGAATGAACATATGGCTCTATTCGGAGTCTGAATTCGAGTCCGAATAGTCTTCCGTGGCTATTCGGACTCAAACTCCAATGTGCATGCGCAATCACTAGGTGTACCAGGTGTGAAGCAGACAAGCAATTCGACCTTGGCCTTCCTAGGTTTCTACGATCTGGCCAAGGAACTTTACAACAAATGGACGCCGACTACTTTGGTGACCTGTACGAACTGTGGTCTTTTCTTTATAAAGGATAATATTATAATAGTAGGGCCGGGCAGTGGGCATCGGTATGGGAGGGAATATAGATCTATATAAGCAAAAAAAAGTGGTGACGGTGGTGGGAGAGAGAGAGAGAGAGAGAGAAAGAGAGAGAAAGAGAGAGAAAGAGAGAGAAAGAGAGAGAGAGAGAGAGAGAGAGAGAGAGAGAGAGAGAGAGAGAGAGAGAGAGAGAGAGAGAGAGAGAGAGAGAGAGAATAGAGAGAGAGAGAGAGAATAGAGAGAGAGAGAGAGAATAGAGAGAGAGGGGGGGGGATGTCTTATAAATTTAAGAAAAGGACTGTTTATGAATTGGGAGTGTATACAGACCCGGTAACCGGGAACAAAGTCACAAAGTATAAAGACCCCGTAGAGGAACTCTTTTGTGATTTCGGAAAGTTTCCTCTTGGCTCAGGGTAGACCTAGGTTCTTCAAGATCTATGGCCATGGCCCGAGTCTAGATCTAGAGCAAGGAGATTAAAAGTTCTAAACTCCTTGATCTAGACAGACAGACATAAATCATTGATCTAGTTACGAGGCTAGCCTAGATCTAGATCTCTAAATGAAAATTGCGGATGACTTTTCGATGAACGATCGTTTTTCCTCTGTTTTGGAGTTGGAGGAATCACAATTTGAAGAAAAGAAACAATGTCATAATTTCAATTGAGCAGTCACCCTCTCTATTTCTCTGCCTCTCTCTCTCTCTGTCTCTGTGTATCGCTCGCATTCTCTTTTTCTTTGTCTCTGTCTTTCTTTCTCCCCACTCCCACCTATTTCCCACTCTATCTTTCTCTTGTTCCCTCCTGCCAACTGGGACATATATAAATGTCATCTAGCACTTCCCCCTGCTCTCTCTCTCTCACACACACACTACCGGGTCTGGGCGCTGAAACTTTCCGAAATCACAAAAGAGTTCCCCTACGGGTGTGTATACTTTGTGACTTTGTTCCCGATTACCGGGTGTACACTTCGTATGAATTTTATGTTTTGATCCCTTTGTTGTCGTGAAACGCAGTGTAATAGCCTACCAGTAGATTAAAGTCCGAATAGCAACGGGAGACTATTCGGAACTCCAGTCCAAATAGCCACTCGTCCCAAAATATAATTAAATGTAATTCTGCTCCGTTGCCACCTTAATTTGACAACCCTGATTTAAAAAATGTAATTGTGAGGCAGCGTGGTGGAATCAGGCGCTCGTCAATTTTTGGGCATGTAGAGTTTGGTATCATCTTAAAGCTTGTTTAATTGCCTTTATTTGTATGAAAAAAATACCCATTTATCTTGAATACAAGTTGAGATATTTGTGAATGAAGGAGATGGGGGTCATCTATTTTGAGAGGCAAAATTAGTGAGAAAATGGCCGCCAAAGATTAGTTATTTCTTTAGCTTAAAAGTCCTTGGCTACTTAAAATTTACATTTTTTGTGCCTTTAATCAACGTTTTTCAGAAAAATCCACACAGAAATGAGTTCTTTATTGGGCATGACAGGTGTTGAGCCAAAAACAAAAATTTGATAAAAATTCAAAAACCTACAAAAAAATGCAGGTTTCTTTATTTTGATTATTTTGACGGGTTAGTTTTTGTCTACCGTGAAGCACCAGCTCAGAAATGACCATTAAAAATTGGGGAGGACTTCCGTAACGAGCGACCACTATGAGACAGAGCAGAATTGAGGGCTTGTGGTAGGGGTAGGGGTAGGGGTAGGGGTAAGGGTAGGGTTAGGGTTAGGGTTAGGGTAGGGGTAGGGGTAAGGGTAAGGGTAGGGTTAGGGGTAGGGTTAGGGTTAGGGGTAGGGTTAGGGGTAGGGTTAGGTCTAGGCCTCTTCTTTATTGTGTTTGATGGGGTGGTCGCTCGTTACGGAAGTCCTTCCAAAAATTATCCCCAGTCCAGTCGTGTGACGTCACGCAAACCGCTCAACCTCTAGATTCTAGATCTAGACACTAGATCTAGATCTAGTTGGCATTGAAAGTTTGCGACCTCAGTGCTTTCTTGTCGCATCTCCATTTTTAACAGTTCACAACAAAGAGAGAGCGAAGAAGTCACATTTTCACTGTGAAAAAAGAAAGTGGCTATTCTCACCCGCCCGGAAGTTCTCGCAAGATCTAATCCTCCCCTCTTCTCTCTCTCTCTGTCTTTTTCTGAATACTGTCTATCAGTGTGGACGATCAAATTGACCAAAACAAAGTTAAAAAATTATGTTAAAACACAAAAGTAAATTAATTTGGTTGTCTACAAAGATGCTACGGCTATTTACTATTTAACTTTTCGAATCGAGCCGCACTACACGGGTCGCCATTTTGTTTTGCCCGGAAGTTCTCACGCTACTCCTCTCTCTCTCTTTCTCTCTCCACTGCCCACAGACAAAATGTACGCTTTTAGTAGGCTACAGTTGTAATGGAACGTTTGTTCACGGCACAGAATTCTACAATTTTTCTTTTATCACAGTGTAGAATTCTGTGGTTTAGGGTGAACGCAAAATTTGTTGGCCTCGATCTAGATCTAGATCTAGGCTATAACGGTGAATGCGCACCGGGTGAGAATAGCCAAAAGACTCGCCTGCACTATTCTCACCCAGGGTGAGAATAGAGGTGGCCGTGTAAAAATGGAAAGTGGCTATTCTCACCCGCCCGGAAGTTCTCGCAAGATCAACTCCTCCCCTCTTCTCTCTCTCTCTGTCTCTTTCTGAATACTGTCTATCGGTGTGGATGATCAAATTGACCAAAACAAAGTTAAAAAATGATGTTAAAACACAAAAGTAAATTAATTTGGTTGTCTACAAAGATGCTACGGCTATTTAACTTTTCAAATCGAGCCGAACTACGCGGGTCGCCATTTTTTTTTGCCCGGAAATTCTCGCGCTACTCCTCTCTCTCTCTTTCCACTGCCCACAGACAAAATTGTACGCTTTTAGTAGGCTACAGTTGTAATGGAACGTTTGTACACGACACAGAATTCTACAATTTTTCTGTTATCACAGTGTAGAATTCTGTGGTTTAGGGTGAACGCAAAATTTGGTGAACGCGCACCGGGTGTGAAAAGCCACAAGACTCGCCTGCACTATTCTCACTCCGGGTGAGAATAGAGGTGGCCTAAAAATGGAGATACGACAAGACGGCGCTGAGGTCACGAGTTGACAGCTTCCTAGTTTTTCGGCGTAAATAGATAGGCCTTCTATCTAGAACCAAGCCTTTATTAATTTATAAGAAAATCTACATCTCATCTAGATATCTAGATCTATATATCTAGATCTAGATTATAGATCTAGACTAGAATCTAGATCTAGATCTAGATCTCTAGAGATCTCTAGATTCTAGATCTAGAAGTCTAGTTTGGATTCCGATAAAGCCGACAAAACTGATCGGTGCTTAAAGCCGCCTGCAGTCTGCCAGCTCTATGTGGGGCAAATTGGAAATCAAAAGGGAACTTTTATACCTATCGGCACTTACTGAGTCAGTCTCCGAAATCGGCATTCTCTACTCTATGTTTTCACCCTTAGCCTTAGTCTTAGCCAGTCTACACTTACCTATGACATTGTCCAGAGAAGGAATGCCTGTCGACACAAGCAACTGGTTGCTGTACAAAGATGGTCGAGTCCCAGCAATCTGACCAACTTTGATTCTGGCTTTCTTTTGGAAGCTTGTCATGACTGGATCTGAGTGATGAGTGAGACTGCCAATAAAAAAGCAGGGAGTTTGAAGGAGCACCTGGAATCTGGAAACAAGGCCTACAAGACAAGGGATTGCCTTCCCCTCTATCGGTTGATGCGTCGGTCTCAGAATACTAGATCTAGATATCTAGATTTCTAGACCTACAAATCTAGATTAGACCTTGTTGGGTCTGGGTGAACGGCATGAAATACTTCACACAGCTTTTTGTTTTCAGTCAACTTTTTTCCTCAGACACCACCACGTCTGCCACGGGACGAGAAACTTCAGTTCAGTGTTGTTAGAAAGCGAAGTGAAAGCCGTGCGTAGCCAAAATGAAACGACTCACGAGCGAGTCACGATTCTAGATCTAGATCTATTTGAATATTATAACGACGTAGATTTCTTAAGACATTACAACTGATATATTTTTTTAAATAAACGAATGACCCAATATTCAACTGTCAGCAGCGTCTGAGCACGAAAGTAACGTGAAAAACGTGTTTAGCTACATTGTTTTGATAGGCAAAAGGCATGTGGCCAGATTTTTCACGTGTCGCCAACTATTTTTTAAAAATCCCCGTGGGACTTCATCGTGGAATAATAACAATAATAATTATTATTATAATAATAATAATCTTACTACTAATGGAGCTAAGGCCAAATTTT
>NW_004797766.1:504201-507913 GCF_000002075.1 Aplysia californica | reverse complement strand
AGGGAGGAGAGATAGAGATCGAGAACGAGATGGAGGTCGCTCTTGTGTCTTTCACGCTTCGGGGGGGGGGGGGAAAACGGATGAAAACCTACCTAGAGAGAGAGAGAGGGGGGAGGGAGTGAGAGAGAGAGAGCGAGAGAGAGAGAGAGAGAGAGAGAGAGAGAGAGAGAGAGAGAGAGAGAGAGAGAGAGAGAGAGAGAGAGAGAGAGAGACGAGGTCAGAAAGCACTACCAGAGGGAGGGTGGTGAGTGACAGGGAGGGTGTCGAAAGCGTAGTCTAGCCTACCGTAGGCCTACTTAATGTATCGAGATATATCGAGATCAAGAAGAATCACGAAACGAAAGTATAATTTAGATCTGTGATATTTCGATAACCTGTTGAATATTGAAAGTGTATTTTTCTTGCTGAGCATTATAGATTCTAAGATCTAAAAATCTAGATCTAGGCTAGATCTATGTGAATCTTAGATCGAGATCAAGAATGATGAAAGTATTGAACGTGGATTTTGTCCTGCTGTGAATAGATCTAGAGTATAGAACTAGGCTGTAGGTGAATCTAGATCGAGATCAAGAATCATGGAAGTATTCTTGAAAGTAGATTTTTCCTACTGTGAATAGATTTAGAAATCTAGGCCATCTGTGACGCCTGTCGGTTGTTAAAAATGTGAATTTCCAAACTTAGATCTATCTATGGGCCCAGGCTCCTTCCTTCAATTGTTGGCCTAGATCAATGTTTTTATAATCCTTCGATATCTAGGCTAGATCTAGAATCTAGATTAGGTTCTTCTAGGAAGCAACAATTGGCATGTAGGCCGAACTCTTTTTTAAAAAAAGTGATTGAGCTGGAGCTTTAGAAGAAAATGCCACGCCTTCGAAGAGGGAGAAGAAGTCTTACCAAGAGGGGGTGTTACATGGATAAATTCAAGGTAAAATATTAAATGTTTTGTTTCTTTCCTGTTTTCAGTCTTTTTCCTCTTCTTAACTTTCCAAATAATTCATTATTATTCCATTCGTAGAACGGGAACTTTAATTACAAGTAATAATAATAATAATAATAATCATAATCATAATCATAATCATAATCATAATCATAATCATAATAAAAATAATAATAATAATAATTACTCATACAACATCATCAAACAAGATGTATCATAGTCAAATGTAAATACATTTTTTTAATTAACACAACGTTGAGAGCACATTACTCATTCTAGCTGTCGGTGCCTTTTGCAAATTTAGACATAATTACCGGTACCCAAGTTTATATTAAAAACAATAATATTTTTTTAAAAAATATGACATGGCTGTTAATAATCGATATTCAATTCTTGTCAACTGCGTCCAAGCACGAATGTGAAAAGCGTGTTTCCTTGAACTCCCATGTTAATTATCCTCTGCCATAGGTGAACGACTTAAAACCTCATTGGGTAAAGGTCAAGTGAATCTGATTTGAGCTTTCTTTACCTCTGTTTTCAGAAACAGGTTTTTTGTTGTTGTTGTTTTTTGGTTGTTGTTGTTTTTGTTTTTTTGTTGTTGTTGTTTTTGGTGGGGGGTTTTTTGTTGGGGGGGGGGGGGGGGGCAAGGCCTACAATATGTGAAAGAAAGTCCTATTAAGGATTTACAGACTTCAACATAAGATAAGGACTACTTGCAAACATTCTGAGTCGTCTCTTTGGGTCGACCTACGTTGTGGGCGCTCTTGTACTGATGCAGTGGCTTGATATGGCGCTGCCTCAAGCGGACAATGACAGTGTGAAACTGAAAACCTTCTGGCAATTTCTCGGGCTCCAACTCCATCCTGCAGCCCTTTTTTATGCCTATAACTCTGGCACGATCACAGTATCTCAGCTTTCGTCTTGGTAGCATAAATATATAAGTTGATGCGATGCTGGATTTTGCACAAAAGACAGCTAATTAATTAGCCACCAAAGTATCACAGTTCGAGACCGTACGTCCGTTTATGGCGTGCACCAGAAATTTTAACTGAGGCATAGCCTACTGTTCAGTGGTGATTATGAACGTCTTTTTACATAATTTAATTTAGGGGGACGTCTATGGGTGAATTTGACTGCCACAATATGTTTCAATATGAAGGGAAGCAGTGATTATTTGATTATATAGACGTTTCACACTGCGCATTGGTAACCCAATCACTTTCAGAACAAAAATAATTGGAAACATTCCTTGATGTCTTTTTTTATTCGGATTTAAAAAAAGCAAGGCTGTCGCTGTCAAGGTGGTCCCTTATGTTGAAGTCTGTACACATCTGTATAATAAAGTTCTATTAATAACCCTCTTTGGAAAGTTCTCAAAACGACTTTTGTGGTTTCTTAAACTTTCGCTCTCTTGGTTTTGATTCAGTAGAACTCAGTAGCCTATTATATTCTTTAAAGTATCCAATCCATCGCCACCTATTTCTTCAGAGGAATCTTCCCATCTGATCTCCGACTTGGACTCTCAGTTCTTTTTAAACACTTCTTCCACGGGCGGCACGTTTAGAACTGGCCGGCTGTTAAACCCATCGATAAAATACCCCCCCCCCCCGCCCCCTCAAAACCGTAGGCCTACCCATTAAGCTACAGCACACACACACACACACACACACACACACACACACACACACGCACACACACACACACACACACACACACACACACACACACACACACACACACACTCAGAGGCGAAGCGTCTATATAATCAAATAATCACTGCTTCCCTTCCTAATTTTGAAACATTGTCACAGTCAAATTCACCCATTAACGTAAACTTCATAAATTAAATGTAAAAAGACGTTCATAATCACCAATGAACAGTATGTCTAGCATTCTAAACGGTTTCATTGCCACTGCAATAGCCTGTTCACCCCTCTTGGGCCACTCCATAAGCGGTCACAAGCTTTGATTAAGTAAGCTTAAAGTGAGACTGGAAGAGTCTACCAACAGAGATGAAGGGAACATGTGCATAGCAGTCATTGCCACATATACCCTGTTCACCCCTTTCGGGCCACAGTTATAATCAGTCTCAAGCACTGATTAGGTAAGCTAACTATTACACTGGTCGAGTCTACCTCACAAATGTGAGGGGAACTAACTCCTAATAATCTCTCACTGCTGCGACTGCTTCTCGACTTTTTACTGCCCTATAATCAGATCGTGACCTCGATTATGACACAGGCTCGTGGCTGCGAAAGGCTAAACAAAAAACAGCCAAATGAGAAATTTTAAAAATGATAATTGTCATGTTCAACCAAAGAGTTAGACTCCCTGGTAGATCTATAACATATAGATCTAGTACTGACATCTCTGCTACGTTGCTTTGTGTTTGTGTATTCACATCTAAAGTTAAATTTAATTTTAATTGGAATTGATATTTAATAAGATACTTTAACGATTATTTTGGCGGTTGAACATACAATAATGAATTCCGGATTGGTTTTCATTCACAACTCTGAGTCGCCGCCTCGAGAAAGGTTCTTGTGTGATATCCCCAGGCCATATCTGGTCCCGTTTTACTTTGATTACCCTGTCAAACAAGTCAGCCTTCGCCCCTACACACACACACACACACACTCACACACACACACGCGCGCGCGCGCGCACGAGTGTGCGCAAGACAGACAGACAGACAGACAGACAGAGCGGCCAGTGGGGGGGGGGGACTTTTTAGAAAGACTGTTTTTTTCGCCAGACGGCAGAAAAGAGAGAGAC
>NW_004797766.1:474316-504101 GCF_000002075.1 Aplysia californica | reverse complement strand
GGATAGAAGCTGACTTAATCGGCACAAAACAAGAGAGAGAGAGAGAGAGAGAGAGAGAGAGAGAGAGAGAGAGAGAGAGAGAGAAAGGGGGTTGGTGATGTATGAAAAGGATTTATGATTTAATAGAAAAACAATCCACACCGTAACAGATTTTTAAATGTAAATCTGAGTTTCAAGACATTGTTTGAAGCCCCTGAAATATGGATAGAAACTGACTTGATCGGCAAGGAACAAGAAATACTACTGCGGTATACTAGAAAAAAAAAGTGAGAAGCAACCACCCAGTCCCCTGTACGCTACCCAAAGACTTACTTTCTACACACACACATTCAAAGTCTCGACCTGCACTCGACATGTAAAAAATATTAAACCGGTGTGCTGTTTACTGACACATTTCCAATGACTCTGTCCCTTGCAGATCAAGTGTAGAACCAGATTATACTGTACACTGCACTAAACACCACACCCACATTGAACAGATTTAGAACTAGTACACAGCAATTTCCGGTCATATTCAAAAGTTCTTCTCTTCATTGCTCTCCTCAGTTCTCAGAACACTGTTCTAATTTTTATGTGGGGCACTGTGTTAAATACTAATTATGGAAATTATTGTTTAGCTGGGATGGAGGTGGAAAAGGGGAGAGGGAAAGAGAGTGGGGTGTGTTGTTTTAGGTCCAAGTCTGACAGCAGAACGAAGCGCTTCTCTCTTTGCTAAAATCCCCTCTAGATTGGCAATAAGAAGCCTTCTACCAGCTCTTGGGGCAATAGCTGATCGCCGGGAAGGACTGCACCAACGAGCGGGCCTCCAGCAGAGAAGTTCCACATCGTGACGGGAGCACAGAATTCTACACACACACTGTGGACGGGAGGCAATTTAAAGTTACGAGCTGGGGTGATAAACGAAGATGAAGGAACGAGTCTATAATATTATAGTGCTACAACACACCAGTGAGCCCCTATTGTCTCTCAGAGCGCCTTCAAATCGACCGAGTGCTTTTTGAACGTTAATTAGTGTTTATTTACTTAAAAATAAATGAAAATTACTGTCAGTAATCACGCTCTTGTCTAATGTCGACAAAAAAATGATCGATCTTGCCCAGTGAAAGAACCACCCCTGACTTCTTCGTTAGTGACCCTGTCTGTTCATCTGATCCTGAGTAACTTTCTCATCTAAGACATTTGGTCAAGAAAACTGAGATAATCCTCTTTGCAAGTTTGAGATGCGTTCGAGAATCTATGTCTCATGCCCAGACAACAAGACTGACTCCATTATATCTGAGTTGAAAATCCGTAGCTTTGTTCGGAGCGAGATACCCCTGGTTCTTCAAATCCATTTCAAAGATCGTAATGAAAGCAGCCCGTGTCTTTCCGATGCAGGACGCGTTCAGCCCCCTCCCTCTTTCGCTGCCCCAGAATTACAAGGTTCTATCTGCCAAGTACATTGTGCCTAGTTTCGGGAAATTTGATGACCTCATTTTAAAAAAAAGTTTCACTACATGTCAAGCTTTTTCGAATGCAACGCTTTGAATATCTCGATAACGACTCCAAATTATAATCTTGCGATTTTGGTAGAGCAGATAGAACATTTGGTTTCTGACTTCATGGTCCTCGTAACCCAAAACAGCCAAAAATGTCAGATGGAACTTTGTAATTCTGAGGTAGTGCTTTGTCAATTAATAATAGGCGTACATGCAAGACGCAGATGGCTTCAACGATAATGGTGTGCACACAATGCTTTTATCCTGGAATCAAGTTCATGTGGATCAAGTCCCAAAGGGTTGCCACGGTCCTGTCTATCACATGAACCAGGAAGTATTCCTTGGTGTTCATACTAGACACCGCTCAGCACCCACTGTTCTTTGAAGAGAAGTTGTCGGGGATGATTGCCTTTGTCAAACTCGGCATCATCAATGTCCACAGAAGGTTGGCCTACCGATGTGTATTGCCTTCTGGTTGAATTATTTGTACTTACTCTAAGGTATCGAATGAAAAAAAAAAGGGGGGGGGATGTAAGGAATAAAAGGGTGGGGTGGACAAATTGTGCAAAATTAATAAACGGGGAGAGGGGGGATAAAAAAAAGGGTGTGTGTGTGGGGGGGGGGGGGGGGGGGGTGACATATTCAACCTCATACCCCTGACGTACTAACTAGTAGGAACAAATCTGTTTTATTTCTCCTTCAGTGAATATTTAAAAAAAGAGATAATGAAATTTTAGGGATTTTAGGAAGTTGTTGTGACAACTTTGCCCATTTAGGAACAAACCAGTTTCAATAAAAAGTATAAACCAAAGTACAAAAGTTCTACAAATGCACAGAAAATTGAGGTAGCCAACCCGGTACCTGTACTAATATTGAGGGTAATTTGCCATTTACAAAAAAAACCCAAACCGTTTCATTCAGATATCTAGATTTTAGATGATGTTTCACATGATCGTCGGTCGGTGGCAAGCTGGAAAATAATAATAAACGGGGGGTATGGAATAAGGAGCCGGGGACGCTTACTCGATACCTGTGCGTACTGTGCATTCTAGATACATTGTAATATTATTGTTCAGATCGAACGCTTTTCTTTTTGTCTCAAGACGGGCAAGTGTTTGACTTCGGTTTTATAAGTCACTTGCAAAAATTCTAAATTTCTCTTCTCCTTCAAACCCCTGAAAGATATATTTTTATGGGCTGGATCATGCAATATCTCGGCCCACATTTGCTGTCAGCAAGGTTTCTGTTCATAGTTAACTTTAAGTAAAAGTTTTACGGCATTTGCAACAAAATAATTAATATGTCATTCAACCGCCAAAGATTAGATGTGTTACAAGAGAAGAAAAGGAGGAGAGATAAGGACGAAAGATGTTTCATTGGAGAGAAGGAGCAATTAATCACACAAATGTCTGTGCTTTCAACACAGCTTTGTAGTAGCATACTAGCAGTATAGGTACAAATGATGGAAAGTTTTTAAAAACTCTTGACGCGATCTATTGTCGTCTGTTTCTCTCGCGTGCCATTTACTATAATTACATGTATATTATTGTGGCGTACACTGGTATTTTGCAGAACTTTATAAAGACGTACGAAAAAGCGCGCCAACTCGCTATTACTCATACCATTACGCTTGCCGCGTCTTGCACGACATGCATGGTCTGCCTTCCAGATTCCTTCGTCCTACTTAAAATTTGATAATATCAGTTATAACAATTTATATCTGCTTTTTATTCACTCATTTATTTTCGACATTCTCACCAGTTGATTGACTGAGTAGGTGTTTTACGGCACTATCGACTCAATTTTGTTTCTGATTCTCACCAGTGAGTTTGCGCGTGGTAGGAGGACAAGTCCTGGTCCTTTTTCTTTATTTTCTCTCTTACCCTTTCCGCTGCTCTAATTATAATGATCACTAGCCTATCCTGTTGACATGCTTCTCTTTACTCATATAAACAAACCTAGGAGTTCGCTGAAAATTACTGCGGACATTTTTACTACCGGTACCGGTAAAGCATGTAGCCTACAATTTATGCGATCACACACTTTTACTCTTGGCAGCAATATAGCAGTATTTTTGACACAACGTTGGAAGATTAATGTACACAAAAAGGAAAGGAAGGCGTGTTAACTTTGGGGGGGCTTCTAAGATTTCTGTGAAATAATATCTACTGAGAGAGAGAGAGAGAGAGAGAGAGAGAGAGAGAGAGAGAGAGAGAGAGAGAGAGAGAGAGAGAGAGAGAGAGAGAGAGGGAGAGGGAGAGAGACAGAGAGAGAGAGAGAGGGAGAGGGAGAGGGAGAGAGAGAGAGAGAGAGAGAGAGAGAGAGAGAGAGAGAGAGAGAGAGAGACAGAGAGAGAGAGACAGAGAGAGAGAGAGGGGCACTTGACGTGGTTGGGGGTCTATTGATGGAGATATGGAGATAAGAGCAAGAGCCGACCATCGGTTGTATGGATCATTAAAAAATTATTAACATTGATTATGAGTTATAAGGAACTGATAGGCTAATTTATATGCCAGGTACTATTGTACAAATCTATGACCAGGCTGGGCCAATGGAACTTTTTTGGTGACGGAAAGAATAGGCCTAAGCCTGGGCCAACTTGGCAAATAAGATCTAGGCTTACAAGGGGAGGGCACTACCGTCGTTCAGGTACCAAAAGTGTTCGTGCCCCATTCCTTCGAACCATCATGTAGATCAACTGACGACAGGCAAGAGGTCGAGCCAAGGTAGTTCATGTTGTTCCAACCACCTATTGCAACGGTTGAAGGTAAATTTGACTTCTAAGTTACAGGCAACAGATGATCTAGATCTAGATTTATGTCATAACCAGGACAGACGACCCCGACGTGAGACCAGCGTGAGTAGCCCTTTATAAGGCCCTAGCACTAGAGTCACTAGAAGAGGCCTCTAGTCTAGTCTAGAGTCTTAAGTAGAGTCTCTAGATATGACTCTAAATTGCATAATTTCATTGAATTGTCTTAGAGTTTTGAGTTTTGAGTTGTAAGATGGTACTTGTATACTAGATCTAGATCTAGAGATCTAGGGAACTAATTGTTAAAACGAAGTGTATACAGACCCGGTAACTGGGAACAAAGTCACGAAGTATACAGACCCGGTAAGGGAACTCTTTTGTGATTTCGGGAAGTTTCAGACGTCAGACCCGGTCACAGAATTCTAAACTAAGTGTAGAATTCTGTGGACCCGGTAGAAATCTTTTGTGTGTGTGAGAGAGAGAGATAGAGAGAGAGAGAGAGAGAGAGAGAGAGAGAGAGAGAGAGAGAGAGAGAGAGAGAGAGAGAGAGAGAGAGAGAGAGAAGGGGGGGGGGGTGCTAGCAAAATGTAAATGACATGCCCCAGTTGGCAGGAGGGAACGAGAGAAAGATAGAGTGGGAAATAGGTGGGGACAAAGAAATACAGAGATAAACAAAGAAAAAGAGAAGGCGAGCGGTACACAGAGGAGAGAGAGAGAGAGAGAGAGAGAGAGAGAGAGAGAGAGAGAGAGAGAGAGAGAGAGAGAGAGAGAGAGAGAGGGGGGGGGGACTGCTCGATTGAAATTATGACATTGTAACTTGTTCTTTTCTTCAAATTGTGATTCCTCCAACTCCAAAACGGAGGAAAAACCATCGTTAATCGAAAAGACATCCGCAATATTCATTTAGATCTAGGTTAGCCGCGAAACTAGAGGAAAGATTTATGTCTGTCTGCTTAGATCTAGATCTAGACCATAGATTTAGAAGAACCTAGGTCTACCCTGAGCCAAGAGGGCGCTGAAACTCTCCGAAATCACAAAAGAGTTCCCCTACCGGGTCTGCATACTTTGTGACTTTGTTCCCGGTTACCGGGTCCGTATACACTCCCTTGTTAAAAATAACGTACAGTTGAACCTGCCCTGGACGGCCACCTCTATACTGTCCCCGTAGAATTATGCAAATTTAGAAGGCCAAATTTTGCAAAAAAAGAAGCAAAATTATGCAAAAATTATGCAAGTTACCGTAACACCATTCGCGACATGTTCTGCACTTTTTCAACACCAAGTTTCCTGATTTTCATATTTTATGTACAGAAAAATGGAAAACAGAACATTCAGTATCAGTAATTTGTTGTGTATTTGGAAAAGAAAACAATACACATCAGTAAAAAAAAAAATTTTTAAAATAAAAATAACGAAGTGACTATTTCTCCGAATGTTCGGAGAAATAGTGCCGATCTTTATTTCTCCGAACGGTTTCCGGCTTCCGGTCTCGTGATTTTTTGCCTATTTATTGCGAGAGTTCGGCCCCAACTTTCATTCTGCCTCTGATCTGGGAAGGAACACCGCATGGCAAGCCCGCCTACAGACAACCTTCAGTAACACCCACCACCATCATGCACATGCACACACACTAACTAAACATGACCAACGGGCAACTTTTGAACGTATGACGAGCTGGGCTGTGGATGGAGAGACAGTGTGAGTGAAAGAGCGGGTGAAAGGAAGAATGTGCGAGTGTATCCACAGGCGACAGCAACTACAAGACGACGACACCGACCCCCCTGGCCTGGTCCACAGCTCACGAAAGAAAGGAATGCAGCTCAGGCAGTGTTTTGCCTATATTATTGTCCATGGTTTGCAGGGTGCAAGGGAATGAGTGAGATTTTCTTTGTGTGTGCCTGGAGGGAGGGGGTGGGGTATGAAAGTCATGCGGACAGGGATGAGCCGCGGGAGAGAACACGGGAATTGAATGAATGAGTGAAACTGAAAGAGACGATCGACTCATGAGCCCTGGAGTGAATGGATCCTGTGTTTCTATTTTGCATACTTTGAACTGTTACTGAATAAAGGCTGAAATAAAGCCCGAAAAACAAACACACACACACACACACACTCCTCACTTTCCACTTACTACCACACACAGACTCACTCACACACGCACACATACATACACACACACACACAGGAGCAAATTTTTGGGTCTATATCTATTTCGATTTTCAAGAGCTAGTCTAGAGATTTTTAGATGAGTGTAAAAACGTGAAAAAGAAAGGTTTCACAACAGAAAGAAATCAAAATTAGAACAGCCCATAAACAACAACAAACATTAACAAATAAGGGCGTGTGTCCACCTGTCCGAAGAAGATTGGCTGTTTTAAACCTAAATGTGCGTATTTAAAAAAAAAGTACAGGATATTACATGTAAATTATGGAATCACACACATTAAGAGGCTTTGCCAGTGTCAGTACATTGGTCGCAGCAGTGACAAACGCAGATGCCAGTTCTATGTGTCGTTATCAATAACCCTCCGTAGATCTAGACAGCACACGAGTGAACACAACTGTACAACACATTACGTTTAAGAGCAGTACCCTTCATAGGCAACAGACCATATCTGTAGCGAAAAACTGTTTGGAATTGTAGCATTTCTTTATTTACTGCGGACATTTTTTGGACCGCTTGAACCATATTGTATACGAACAAGCTTTGGTAGGCCTATACTATAATTATAGATCTATATATAATATCCGAAATTTGCGAGAAAGGATGAGATTTCACTTCAGTGTTCGGAGAAATACTGCCCAGCTTTATTTTCCAGAACGTTCGGAGAAATAGTGCCCAGCTTTATTTTCCCGAACGTTCAGAGAAATAGTGCCGGCCGAAAAATAATCTCTGTGACTTTCAGCAAACAAAAAAGTAAAAAAAACTGGACCTCTGATGCTGGCACGTTACTAAAATCAGGTTTTGACCTTCCTGGAGCTATCATTTTGAACCCCCCCCCCAAAAAAAAACCCCCAACACAATTAACAACAACAGTCCCACAAAAACCATCCTATAATCTCCCCCCTTAAAAGAAATAAAACGACAACAACAACAGCAAATTGTAATTGAATCAGCTCTAGGGCAGTCCTAAACCTGCTCCCACCTCCATTTGGGACCTCAGAAGTAAATGGTTCGTTTTCTTCATTTTGATCAGTCTTGCCTAAGACGGCCACCTGTCTTTTACGGTCACTTTTCTCCTTGACAATGGGTGGCTGTCTTACACAGGTTCCACTGCATATATATAGGGCCTAGATCTAGAGTTCTAGAATTGTTCCGAACAACAGAGAAGTGGGAGTACGCCAGGGTTGTCTGCTCTCACCCACTCTTTTCAACGTTTTCTTTTAGAGGATCATGGCAGATGCACTTGACGATCACGAAGGAACAGTCAGTATTGGGAGCAGAATGATTTAAAACTTGCGTTAAATTTTGCAGACGACATAGACGGCCATGCGGGACAGGAGCAAGAACTTGATCTAGTCAGCTTAAACCTCCACAGCCTACAGCATAGAAATTAGCTCTGAGAAGATCAAACTGATGTCTTACAGCAACTATAACATCACAGTGGACATCCAGGTCAACAACCAGAGGCTTGAGACTGTACGCAGCTTCAAATATCTGGGTGCGATAGTGACAGACGAAAGATCAAGACCAGAAATAATCTCCAGAATAGTGTAAACTTCAGCAGCAATGACCAAGTTGAAATCCATCTGGAATGACAGAAATATCACCATCAGATCATATCAAGGATCAGACTGATGCGTTCCCTGGTCATGTCAGTATTTTTTGTATGCATGGGAATCCTGGACCTTGAATGCAGACCTTGAAAGAAGGATCAAAGCTGTGGAGATGAGATGCTTCTGGAAAATCCTTGGTGTCTCATACAAAGATCACATCACAAATGATGAAGTCAAACAACAAATAAAATATGAAATAAGACTATATATGCTGACCTTCTCACTTTGGTCTGGAAACACAAACTGCAATGGTATTGACACGTCCCCCATTCTTCCGGCCTTGCCAAGATGATCCTGCAAGGCAGCCTCCAGGGAAAAAGGAGCAGACGCAGATTAAAAAAGAGTTGGGAGAACAGCATCAAGGAATGGACAGGCCTGGATTTCAAAGACTTGCTCAGAAAAGCTGAAGACCGGAAGGAGTGGAGGAAGCTGATGGCCAAATCTTCAAAACTGCCCCGACGGGATAGGTGAAGGTGAAACCTCAGTCAGGCGTGGCAATTGAATCGTTTGGAAGTTTTTATGTATGCCTACTATGTCCACCCCATTATAAATGTTACAATTTTTTTTTCCAAACTTCTGAAGAAATAGAGATCAATGGCAAGTATACACAAGGGTTCAGTTTCAGGAAATGTAGCTGGCCTACGGTGTGAGATCAAAACAAATGGAAGAAGATTTAGAGATTTGTGACAACATGCACCTTGACTGAAGATGTCAGAGGCAATACTTTGATAATGGTCAGTCTTGGGCTTGGGCGTAACTCATGAGCTTCTTTCCATTTAATCTATCCTTTAAGATTCTGCTTTCTGCACAAATTGAAATAGCATACTTTAAGGGAAAGTTAAACATTTAAGAGAACGAGACTCTTCATGGATTAGAGCGTGATCGAACTGAAAACTCTCCCTGATTATACTGTAGTTGCTGGGGCAGCCATTTGACTGGAAAACAATTTATAGCGCTGGTGAACCACTATGCTGTCTAAGATTCTTACATCTTTCTGCAGGCATTACTCACAAGTGCATTGGATTTACTGACAAGTGCATTGGAAGGAATCGTCCAAATGGATATTAAACATTATATGCCCAACAAGAAACCCAGGAGGTCTGACAGGCTCAATAGCAAGGAAAAAGCTGCCTTTGAGGAGACAATCAAGGTCAACATGTTGAATTCCTGTATTCTGGGGTACTTTGACTACCTGCCCATTGAGCTCAAGTTCAGAATTTTACGCTTTCTCACAGGTTAGAAATACTGCAGTTTGTTGCAACAGATTTTTAGCTTAACTAAAGTTCTTTCAATTTTAAGTTTCATAGAATGATATTTCAATATTTCGTGACCTCAGTGCTTTCTTGTCGTATCTCCATTTTTTAGAACAGTGATAGTTCATAACAAAGAGTTAGCTTAAGAAGAAGTCATATTTTCACTGTTAAAAAAAATGGAGATGTGACAAAGAAGCACTGATCAGGTAGTGATAATATCATAAATATGTATTTGCGTTTTTTAAAAATAATTCCATAATTTCTGTATGTGAGGCAAGTGTTGGAGAGCAGTTTATATGGTCTGTTTCCTCTGCTTTTCTTACTGCCACAATAGAATTGTCCTGATCTACAGTTCTTGGCAAAATGTTGCTGTTATTTGCTTCCTCTCAGCTAACTATGACTCATGTGTGTATTTCATCATCAGCTCTTCTCTCCCACTCCCTGCCAAAAAAAACCCATTTACAGTGGAATTTGCTCTGGCCACTTGTCTAAGATATTCACCTGTACAAATGACTACTTCCCTCTTCCACCCTTGCATTTTTTCTATATTAAAATGACACTGACCAAGATGTCGGCCTGTCTAAGACAGCCACTTTTCTCCTCAACAATGGATGGCTGTCTTGGACACATTTGACTGTATCTGTTATGCTATCATGAAAGAGATCTCTCATTACATGCCTCATCTAGATGCCTTGCTCTCCAGCTCACCCCATGTCAGACCAAAGGCTCTGAGGATTCTTGGCAGTCTTTTTCTCGCATACACACAAAAGTCTTTCATTCTGTGCTCTGGTTTTGACTTATGGTATTTATAATATTATGCTCACACAATTTGTCTTTGTACTGTAATTAGATCATGATGTGGAAGCACCGAGTTTGTAAGTGCTTTGTAAGTTGTAGTGGGCAAAGTTTAATACTCAATTTATTCTCTTCTCTTTTTCTGTTACTGAGACTATGCAAACTTTTCCAGAAGGGCAAATATGACTGCAGTCTTTTGCTTTTACACCTAATTCTAGCTGAACCAACTCCTTGGTGCAAAGTAGCAAGTTTTTTTTCTGTCATATTTTAAAAAAGACTCCTGTTTGTTGTTGTTTTTTAAACACTGCCTGTAAAGCAAGGAAAACCCAAAGGTATTGCTGCTGTAGGTAGACTGTACTATATTTGCATTGTGCTTGTATATAGTATTAATAATTTACAGAGCTATTTTAAGATTTTTTTTGTTTAAGTAAGTCTCCTTGTATTATAGTCTATTGGGGAATTTTGAAAACAAGGCAAAAATAATAATAAATCACAAATCTCTGAAAATTATCTGCTCACATTATCTTCAAATTCAAGTTTTGTTGTTGCCAGATTTTATGATAAAAACACTTTGTATGGCATGGAGCATGCAGCACTTATGGAAAAGTTGGTATTTCTCCCTCTGTACTGTAGCTGTAACAGCAGCATGGACTAAAGTTATTTGACTGAACTCAAACCGTGTGCACATGATAAGCAGTGTTGTTTCTTTCCTCAGTTGAAGATCTCAGCATTCTGACGATTTCGTCAAAGGCTATGAGGAACCTGGTTGAAGGATATCGGGTGACACAATTCTCAGGGCCTCACCGCATCCCCTACGAGGAACTACATTCTTCATTGTCAGTTGAGGAACAAGCCATGATGTTAAGCAGATTTCATAAACTGGGTAAAGTACTTATCGTTCATGTTAAAGTCTACTTGCTAAAAGCCACTGGAAATTAAAAGCAGATATATATCTGTAAAGTGTTCTACAATACCAAGTGAAATGAACAACCCTGTAATGCGAGAGGAGGACAAATTATGTTGCCAACTGATTTGAAGAACAGACTACTGTGCTCCCCTTTTCGAAATTCTAAGTTTGGTATTCTTCTGGTTGTGTTAAGCTTGCTACTGTCATTTAAAGTTAAATTTTGTTTTGTGTTTTTTTTCAAGTTGTGTAAACGTTGTAGTTGAAAAAATATGTCAAGTCAACCTTCTCATACTTTCTTTGTACTGTCTGCCCAAAATTTTGTAAGCTGCCAGTCTTCCTGATGATTTGACTTGTAATAGGATGTGTTAATCCTCAAAAGTTCCCAAGTCTACCCTTCTCTACCTTAAACCATGTTTCTCACTCTGAATATTAGGGGCAGTCTTGAGCTGCCATTTCTGTGTGGAGTGCATGTCAGGCAGGTTGTCTTTCCTCTTGTTAGTTTATGCCAACATAGTTTTTGCACAGACCTCTTCTGGTATAATTGTTTTAAAAAATTACAGCGCAATTAGATTTTTGAATTTTTCACTGCTTCATCTTTCTGCTGAACATTGATTGGATTCTTCTTTATTTACAGGTGTTTATAATATTGTAGAGTAATATAAATATAATTTTAATGATAAGGCCCTTTGACTTGTGTGCAAAACATGTGAGTCCATTTTCACTATGGGGATGATAGTTTCTCAAGTATCTGTTGCTTTCTCCTGGGATGTATCCCTCACAGGTTGGGTTGATCCAGATTAACTGGGTTGAAAAAGCCTGTTTCCAAAATTATCTGTATTGTACCATTAGGGGCTTTAATGTATTGACAAAGTTCATACAATTCATTCCTTTTTTTTTGTGAACAGGTCTTTTAATGAAGAGATCGACATGTGTTTATGCAACAAAAGACAGGCTGAAAATTGTAAATGAATTCTTAACGCGGGTATGTACCACATTGATTTATTATGGAATATTTGGTACCACATTGATTTATTAAGGAGTATTTTGTGATCTAGGAGAACCTTATCTTGAACCAAATAAAAAGAGAAAGAGAAAGAGAATGAGGCAGTAATGTTAAGAAAGATTGTTTTGACAAGATTGTTGATAATTTCATCTTTTTGAATATGAAAACATTGTCTGAAGATGCTGCTTATTTGTGATCCCCAGGGATCTTATAAAGGAGACACTTCTGCTTCACTGACATCTCGGAACAAGGAATTGATTTGATTAAATTTTAAAAATCAATTTGTTTGCTTGTTTCTCTGGATATCTGTGCAGCTGCTAAAATGTATTTGTCTTGAGAGAAAGGGGAAGGGAGGGAGGGGATGGGGAGGGAGTGAAGTGGCAGAAAGAAAGGGAAATTGCTATATACCTATGTAAGTCTTCTGTATTTTTTATAGTAGAGGGTTTTACGGTGCTCGCAACTGCATAAGGTCATATGATCGCCAAGGGGTGGGTGTCAACAGAGAAGTCTTTACAGGGAATCAGACTTAGACTGCTCACCTCTCTAGCTTCAACAGCACAAGGTCTGCTTCGACTATCAAGGCACCCCAAAATAGCAGGTCACAAGAGAGTGACAAAAATACAAAAGAAGTAGAGGAAAATGACAATAGTAAGGATCAGGGAAAAAAAAGAAGCTGTAGTTTTAGTTTTAGTAGAGGTTTTACGGCGCTCGCAACTGCAAGGTCATATGAGCGCCAGAAGATTAAATGTGTTACAAGAGAGTAACAAACATAAAAAAGAAGGAGGGGAGAAAAGGACGATAGATCTATGTTTGATAGGAACGAAGAAGCAAACCACCCCAGAGCACCCGCCAACCACCCACAAAAAAGAAGCAGTTCCCTGTTGTAGATTAGGCATGAGTGTGCCATGAGTCAGCCCATTTACAATTCTACTATCCTTGAACGAGAAAGGTCCCCCCTTTAAGAATGGCCTAAAGACACTTTGGTCAGTGGCACTGCCCCGGGGGGTTAGGTCTTCTGTATGCTATTTCAGTTGTAAGTATGTGTGTATGCTTTTTTTATGAGAAAAATTTCACTAAAAATGAGTATTGCCTATTGGTATCTTATCTCTACAGATGGAATGTTCAAATGTGAAAACCTGCAAAGATATGTCTCGGTGCATTGCTCTGCTCTGCTTCGGCAAGTTCTTACACACTGTGATAGCGGGCTGGGATGACAGTGAGTGTCAGAGAGTGTTTGACAGCCTCTGTCAGCACATGTGTGTGCACAGACTGGTCAAGGCTGTGGTGGCCAATAAACCAGGTGAGTAGTTCTGGTGGTCAGGTAGTCTGCAAATGCTGCTTCATAAAAAAAATGTCAAGCTATTACAATATAATATATTTCAGATGGGTGGTTATAAGTGGATGCACCTGGGCAATATATGTGGTTGTAGTTGTTATTTTTGTTTCGGAAGCTGTTGAGCTTCCACATTATTGTTTTTTTCAAATTTGTAGAATATACGTTTGCTTCAGTTGTTGATCTGTGTAGGGATTTGGAAATTATTAGTTTTAGTGGATAAAAGCACTCCCTAAGAAGGTTCATGAACTCAACTTCAAAATGTGGGTGTAGAGGTTTTGAACAACAAAAGGCATTAGTGTTTGAAGTGATTGCAGTTTCTTTTATATAAATGCAGTGTGTCACCTATTGTACTCTTTTTACAACTAATCTGACACAGCTTTTAAAATAAAATTCATCATAATGAGAAGGTATCTCCTCTCTAGAAATTTTTAAATTGTGGAAACTTTGAAGCGTGTTGGGCGAACTTCTCCGTTTTTGAAATTACCTGTGTTTTACTTCTTTTTTTTGTGCAGGAGGTCAAGAGGCAGTGTGGAGAAGAATTAGGTCATCTTAGTATCTGATCAATGTAGAAAATTCCATTTCACCTTGGCTTTAGGTTGACTGAGGCATTAGATATTGCTGTAATTTTGAAAATGCTGTACTAGACTGTTATTGTCATTAGTCAAGAATTATTATGTACAATGTTACATTTTTCCCTCTACCTCTTTTCCAAGTTCTCTTCTATTACTTTCTCCCTTGTCTGAGTTTATTACGATTTTTCCCCCCTCTGTCTACAGGGTTGCACAGTCACATTGAAGTCAAAGTTCGTCATTTCTTCCGTCGAATATTCTTGGACCCATGTGGCACAGTCTTAGATAAGGCATTTTGGATCACTCGTGTCTTGAAGCCTTGGCCCCTTGTTTTCCAGGCTCGACTTCTATACCTGCTGTATTCTGGCCACTGTTCAGGTAGGGTTTCTTTTTTAGATGTGGAGATCATCTAGAGCAATATTTAACAGTTTTCCTATGTGTAGTCTAAGTTGTTGATTCGAAGTTTGCGAAGAGTTGTCACGAATACAGTCATATGATAAGGAACAGAATGGGAAAGTGATATTACTGGAAAGATGTAAAAGAAGCTAACCCTAACCTAACACAAGAAGTCCCACATATTAACTTTACGTAGCTTTAGCACTTATAGCTTGAAGATGCCTACTGCTGTTTAGTACCCTGTGAAAGTGTATTTTTAGATTTGTGCTTCCTGGTCGTAGTCTGCAGTTCAACATTTACCACCATTTCTTTATCAGGATGTTTGCAAAATTTATTTTAAATTAAATGTAAATAATTTTCGCCCATGTAGACACATTTTAATTTCAGCGGCTGGCTGCTTCTTCCTTTCACTGTCAGAGCCAATTTTTGCTAAATGGAAGACAGAATAGCAACAGGTGGACTGAGATACTCTTCAAAATAACTTCTCCTTCTGAGAATTGAAATCACTTCTTCTGCCTAGAACTGTAAAGAGCCTTCCTTTTTACACCCAGATGCCAGTCACTTATGTTAAATCATTGTCACTTATACTCTATTATAAAGTAACTTTTCTCATGCTGACCCTTACAGACTGGCTCATGCTGACCCTTACAGACTGGCTCAAAGCAACCTACCTCCTAAATAATCTAAATAGGGGACTCTAAACGTTTACAAATGCATTTTTAAAGTAGTAGAGGAAAGACTAAGAAGCAAAAGAAAAAAAGAAGAAAGAAAAACAAGACAAGAGGAGGAGAAGTAAAAGCAAAAGAAAAATGGTCGTGAGTTTGACTGTGTTGTTCTGATCCCCAGGAGGAGAGATACAGTGGCACGAGATGAGCGAGAACACTCCGTCGGATCTGGAGCAGTCCACACAGTACTTTGGCAACGTTTCCAGCATTCTGCAGATTCTCTACATGCACAGCGTTGAGTGGTCTAGTGATGAAGTTATCTGCCTCATCGATGAAATGATCAGTAGGGGAAAATTCTATAGTTGTTTCTCTCCGTTTTACTACCTGCCATATTTGTTTTTGGTAAAAGGAAAGGTTGTCTTAGGCAGCTAGACGTTTTGAACAGCGTGTAATTAAAATATTTGAAAAAATGCAAGGGGGAAATGGGAAATGGTCATTTGTACTAGTGATTGTCTTGGACAAGTGGTCGATCGAGCAGCTTTGCCTGCATTTCAGTATTTCTTTGAACTATTTCTTATTTGTCTTTGAATGTCATAAAGTTTGCCATTAATGGCAGTCTTTGGACAGTCCTGCCCAGTTCTCAAAGGATTGTCTCTGCAGTTTTATAATTCAATTCCATCTCTATTGTTCTTCTGCTGGTTTTTCTCTTTCTTCCTCTTTTTCACTCATGGCCAAGTGGACATTTGTAGTAACCTGCTGGGAGGAAATGTGAAGGGCATGTCCAATCCATACCTTGATCTCTTGGGTGATGTAGGTGTAGAATAGGGTTGTTTGCATCATGTTCATATTTTTTTCCAGTTCTATTAAAAAGACACATTTTTTTTTTTCTGTGATGGTACATTCTGAACTTATTTCATTCTCTTTGCAGGCACTCCTGAGGATTGGTTGGTCGAAAATATTGCTGGTCTTCTCCTTGCCTGTGGTGAACCCATGGCAACCAAGATGTTGGCTAGCAGAGCTATCAACGGAAGATATGTCGAAGTGGCAAGCATTGTGGCCTCTCTATGTTTGGTAAGCTGATGACTCCTTGCCAGAGTTCAAAGTGATAATGTGAATCAGAAAATGGACTTTGACATTATTATCATCATCCGGTGCCTTGCTAACTGGCGTGGGCGATCATGGACCTTCACTCTGTCTTGCGTTGCAGCAATGGTGTCTGTTGTTCTTGCTGCTCCTAGCCATGTTGTCATCTTGTCCAGTACCTTTTCCCTCTGTCTGCCTCTGCCTCTCTTTCCTTCATTCTTGCCTGTTGTTACAATATTCTCCAATGCTTCTTTCTGCATTGTGTGTCCGAAGAAATTTGCCTGTCGCTTTCTTTTATTCGTCATAAGCTGTCTTCTGCAATTTGCTTCAACTAAGACTTCTTCATTTGTTTTTCTAGCAGTCCTTGGGATACATAGCATTTTCTTATGAACCACAACTGTCGCCACAATTGTTCTTTCCAGCTGTTTATTGATTGTCCATGCTTCGCACCCATATAATGGGATTGGCTCGATGTAACTTTTCAGTTCTCTTTTTGTTGTTTCCAGTTGATATTATATCAATGTTTATTCCCTCAGAGCTCATGCTGAGCTATGGTGCGGATAACACTGATTCTAATCTCCAATGGAGCATTTTTGAACTTGGATTGTTAGAGAAATTTTCAAGGTGTTCCGCATGCAGATTGATGTTTGTTTCAGAGGTCTTGACTCTTGAAAGACCTTACAGTTTTGAAAGGTGCTTTATTTAAACCCACACAATAATTCACCTATTATATCTGTTGACCTCAGAGCTATACATTTTTGAGAAAGCTAATGGAAGAATCAAGTTTTGTTCCTGTCTCGTTACTCCCTGTTGATGTGATATGGGCTGACTGGGGTTGACTCAAATTCCAGTTGAAAAGACCTTCTCATGTGTGTCCCCAGGTGTGTGTTAAGCACAGTAACAACTCGGGCATGTCTCAGGTGATGGTGATGCTCAAGCGTATTGTAAGTGTGGTTGACAACTGGAAGGACAGACTCTTGTTGCTCTGCAGGATTTCTGACACGTTCAAAGAGCTGATTCTGGATACTCATGAGTTCATAGACTCTGGTGGGTGTTTTATACTTTGATTGCCAGTGGGTGCAAGACAGACAAACGCTGTTATGCGATTTGGCGTTTGTCAGAGGCTTGCACCCAGCGCTTGACTTGATTCACTATGGTTGAACGTGACAACCAATTAGGGTCAACGGTCTTGTAGAATAAAAGCCCTGATGTCTGATTTTATGCTCTATGACTGTTTTGATCACATTTCTAAGGTTGATTCGGTGTTAGTATAACCAAGAGAGTGTTAAGGCAGTTTGGTAGAATAAAAACTGATGGTCTTACAATC
Source organism: Aplysia californica (assembly GCF_000002075.1). Classification (NCBI taxonomy): domain Eukaryota; kingdom Metazoa; phylum Mollusca; class Gastropoda; order Aplysiida; family Aplysiidae; genus Aplysia; species Aplysia californica. Next base: position 486,760 of record NW_004797766.1, on the reverse strand, counting down.
ATAATAATATATGTAGCAAGTTAAAACAATGTCTGTCTGTACAGTAAGAAAATCTTCCTTTATCAGTGTTTATTCTGATAAGGCTTTCATAGTTTTCTTTAAAATCGAAAGACCCCTTTCCTGTTGTTTCTCTTTTGTCTTACTCTACTTATTTCTGCCTCAAAGTGCTGGTATCATGTGGATATGCTTCTCTTTACTTACACATACCATTCAGAGCAATAGTATCAAGTTATACAATAGGGTATTTGAGATGAAACATATTTTTATACCTTCTGTTTTATGTCTTCACAATGTTAGTACATAAAATTTGTATCTTTGACTTTGTGAATTGTGACAAAGATATGCATTACAGTGAAGAGTCATATAATCAATGAGTTTACAAAAGGTTACTCCATACTTTGATGTTGTTCCAGTTTTCATTTGTTTAATTCCATCTTTGGGCGGGCTTTCAGTGGAATGCTCGTATTTGTGTTTGCTCAGTAAGTCAGATAATATGGACACTGTCTCTGGTATGGTAACTTTGGATAGTGTTTTTTACCAATGCTAGGCGCCTTTCAAATGCAAAGGAGAAATGAATGTGGAACTCAAAATGAAAAAGACATTTTGTAGATGACTATCGCACACCAGATAAATAGATTCTATAGGGATATAATTAGAATGGTTGGAAATATTATTTGCTGTGAGATAAGATATTTCAACATTTACTTGACCTAAGCCAGATTTTTTATGTTTCTCTCACAAAATGACACATTATAAATTTTCACCTTTTAAAAAAAATGCTCAATTATTTTTTTCTTCTGTGGGCCAGATGATGGAAATGATGCCGAGTTCTACCATCATGTGACAGCAATGACTGAATTTGCCAAGCAGATGACTCACCTTGCCTTCAAAAACGTCTTAGAAGTGTGATGGAACAATTAATGACCATTCTTTTCTTGTTGTTCATGTCTGTGATTCAGTGGTGTCTACAATTTTAGACATTTTGATTGATAGTGGGTGGTTGGCGGGTGCTCTGGTGTTGTTTGCTTCTTCTTTCCTATCAAACATCTGTCGTCATTATCTCTCCTCCTTTTTTTTGTTTGTTACTCTCTTGTAACACCTCTAGTCTTCGGCACTTATATGACCTTATTGTGTTGCAAGTGCCGTAAAACTCCTACTTAAACCAAGACATTTTGATTGAGCACAGTGTCGAACTCCGAAAAGGAACCAAATGTCTCGTAGAACCAAGTATAGGAATATTTCGGTCATTATACCGATGTGAGAAATGTTTACTTCAACTTTCAAGATTTATGTTTCTGTTTAATAAATGAGTTTTTAAAAGTAGTTTATCTGCCTACAGTGAGTATGCATACTGTGTGCCTTTCCCATTAAAGAAACCCTATACAGGATAAAGTTATCCTTCCCATAGTTTCTACATGTGTTATGTTTGGTATCATTCTTAATGTCTCATATTTTCAAACTCAGATATGGGGGCTCTCGTGGCCTAGAGGTTAAGGTGTTGGCCTCTCATTCAAAGGTTCCGAGTTCAAATCCGGATGACAACCGAAAATTTATGTTCTCTAAAATTGTCTCCTTTCACCCCCTTTCCTGCTCTCTAATAATGTTCTTTCGTCTGCTTTCGTTTCCACTTTCTGCCCCCTCCCCTCACCTCCTTTTACCTCTCTTCTAGGCTCCTGACTCTTTCTGCAGGCTTTCTACTGCTACTCCTTGGCCTCTTCTTACTGCTGTCTTTCAGCCACACCCGTGATCTTCTGGTTGGAAAGATCTACTCCCAGCTTTCTCGGACAAGGGCGAAAAATCTCGGAGGGCCCGTGTGCAGGTTGCGCATGTTAAAGATCCCTTGGTGGTCTAAAATCGATAAGAGTAGGCTTCGGCCGCCACCAGGGCAAAATTCAAAATTTCTTACCAACTGAAAAGGTTTGATATGTCCCGCTCGCTCATATGACCTTATGCAGTTGCTAGCGTTGTAAAACACTTACAAAAACCCCCCACAAAAACTCTGATATTCTGATAATCTTTATTTTGACTAAAAAAAAGGATTCCATCTTTCATGTTAATAAAGACTAATAGGGTTGCAGACAGTGACATAAATGTAACAAGCCCCTGTCGCCCCCAGGCACAGGGTAGGCTATCTGTTTGTCCCAGACCCATTTTGCCCCCAGTGGAGAATGGCAGCAGAAAGCTTTTATGTTCAGGAGAAAACTATAATTAAATGTTTCTTTTTTACAACTGTCATAACTTCTTTTTTTATTGCTGTAGCTCTAAAGTAATAAGTGAGACTAGAAAAACAATAAAAATCCCACATAATTTGGTTCGTTACAGAAATTAAAGGTTAAAGTGAATTTTCTGAACATTTCCTGCTTTTGAGTCTGAATATTTCTTCTCTTACAGATTCAAAATATACCTTGTTTAATAACAGTTTGTTTTCATTTCATTCTCTAAAATGCAAATTCTGTACTTGTCTCTAATGCCTCCACACGTTCATTGTGATAATAAGTTATATCGCTTTCTTTTAAAACAAATTGTTGGTTATCTGCCTTAAATGTTGGCCTTGGACATTGTTATATAATTCAAATCTGTCATACAGTACCACATTATTTCATGCTATGGAGAGATACAAACCACATATATTGTTGTATAGTGCATGAATCTCTTTTTTTGTTTTATGCTCCTTTTTCTGAAACTGTCTTGGTGGAATCATTGGTTTTTATGTATTTCAGAACATGTTCATATCATTTTTAATGCTATCATTTAATTAAGCCCCAAAATAAATTGAAAATAGTTGGGTTTGTATTCCAAAGACCAGTTTAACTAGTTGATGGAATCAAAAATTTGATTTAAAAAAAAAGATTATTGACTGGCAGTGTTGTATGGAATCATCAATTTGCTCACGCTTATTTTTCCTCCTGGATTTTTGTCTATGTTAATGTTGAATCTGCTTTCTTGAATGATCTTTGTTTCGATGATTCTGAGTGACATTTTTCTTTCATTGTGAGTGACTCTTTACTGTATTCTGTTTTGGAATTTATGTAAACATGTCATACATTTTAAATCCCTATTCTATCACTTTTGAAGCTTGAAGAAAAGTTGTTATTATTGGACATTGATTGATAAATGGCCTGGTGGCATTTTTTCTCAGTAGACTTTGATAACTCAGTTAAAATTTCACGCCACTTACTATTTTTGTAGTAGTCTAATTTGATTTATTTAAAGCCATATTCAGTTTTTCTCTCATGTTTTTTATGACAGAGACATCAAGGTATTTTGTGGTGCGTACAACTACCTCAGTATGTTTAAGTGTACCCATGCAAGCATCTTTTTGTGTTTAGTTAGTTTGTGGATACTTTTAGAAAACACCACAAAAGGTTCATACTTTTTGTTTGTTTTGTAATGTAGGTTGATGAGATTTTTTTCCAAGCCCTCAGAGACCCTTACTAAGTCAATGAATTTTTAAAAGAATATCAAATAGACTTTTTGTTGTTGTTGTATGAGAAAAAATGCTTAGTGAGGTTACATTGTAATACATGATATATCAGTGGTGTAGATTTCAGAGTGGATGAAAAAAAATGTTTATTATATCTAGTCAAAGAGCACTTTGCTTTTTCTTGTATGAAAGTTAACTTTGTATCAAAATGGGGCATTTTAATATTTTAATAGAAATATTGACCAAAATCAAATCGTGCAGTGAACTGTTGTGAATGCAACCGACTTGTTTTGCTCACTCATATGACCTTATGCAGTTCTGAGTGCTGTAAAATTCTTACTAAGCTAAAGTAAAAGTGGGGCATTCATAAATGAAACATGAGTAAAATTTCTTCGTAAAGTTCATGTAGCAAACCAGCTTTCTACTGTTATATTACCTTGAGTTGTCAGCTACCCACATCATGAACAATGAACATGCAGTTACAAAAGTTTAGCCTAAATTATTTGTCATGTTTTCACATCATGTAGCCTGCATATAAAATGTTTATAAAAAAAAAAAAAGAAAATAAGCTAAAGTAGATACCGTAAGATGTCTTCAAACCTTGGCTTCTCTAATCAGAGACCAGAGCATGTCGTCGCCCATCTCACAAAAGGGCGTAAGGGCATTCTTGGCATTTTTCAGGAGAGCGTTTCAAAGTTTTGGACCCTTTTTAAATTCTTGCTGTGGCATAACCGTTTGCTTTTTCGTTTAAATTTTTTGGCAAGATATTAGTACAACCACCAATTTATCATTCCCTATAATGGTTATAGATATTGCGTCATCAGTTTTTTAAGAAATGGTCTAAAATAGCTGATACGCCTGTTTGTGAAAATATAATTAAGTCCGTAAAGACACAAGATTGACAATATGCCACATCGTTTGGTAATAGAATATAAGAGAAAAGGGATTGTTTTCTTGATTATTGAACAGGTTTATCAACTCAATATGCCAAATTGATCTATTTTCGGGAATGAAAAACAACAAGGAAAAGAAAATGAAACAGATTTGGGGTCTCCACGATATGAAATGTAAATGACTTAAAGAGTTAAGCTTTCTTACTTGTCTTCAAGGTATTATGCAGAATTTGCACAAAACAATGAGTATAAAATTACTAGTGCCGCACAGATCCTTTCTTTCAGGACTGTGCACCATCCTTAGACAACAACAATATAAGTAGAGAGATAGATTCTGAGCATGTGTAATGAATTTGTGTAATACCTTATAAACGTTTCAGCACATAATACATTGTACTTTGTTTATCAATGAAATATTGCGCAAGCGTTTGTTAAAAAAGATTAAAATGATCTGGAAAGGCACTTCAATGGGAAAACACAGTGCAAGTGGTAGCCTGTTATAAGTTACAAGTGGCAAAGTTAAAAGAACAATGTGTGTTCCCCCAGTTTGATGAAAAGTGTACTTGGCTACAGGTGGGAGTTTTTTTAGGCTGTTCAATGGAACGTCTTTGACTTGATTTTTCTGGGGCTTAAAGGTCACCGTTTGGAACTGTGGGTTTGTAGGAAATAAATAGTTATTGAATAGTCTCTGTTGAGTCTGTTCCTTAATATCACTTCAGTTTATGATTATATTTTCCCTGAAAGCATCTTCTTTAAGTTTTCTCACTTTGGCTTTTCCGTGGATACGATTGTTCAGCCTTTGTTTTGTCTCCTCTTCAGTTCAGGTTTGAGAACAAGTCCTTTTAACTCGAAACTGACCTACAGTAGTGATGTGAGTCAACAGCAGGGAACCTCGCAATATGAGCATTATTAAGGGTGGGAAGTTTTTCATCTCTTTCTTTGACAGTTGTTGGGCATCATCATCTTTTGTCTACTTCAATAGTTTCAGCTGATGTTGTCATACAGATGGCGGTATTCCATCGACAGTCAAGTAATATCTATTGGTCTTCTGTCCGCGAGAACAGCTTGTCCCTTTCATAGATTCAGTGCTGTCAGTGTGACCAACAACAAACTCACATTGTAGGTGACGGTCTCCAAGTCTGTAATATTGCTGGAACATTTCCCCGTGTGTTTCATTCGCAATTGTGTGACAGCTTCGACCATATTTCTCATAGCTTTCAAATTCGTACCTGTCTCAAATCCTGTGCACGCCAAAATGTATTTCAGTTTCAGTTATAGGGCTAAGGAACTCCTCTCGAAAATGTCTTTTGTGGTTAGTTTCTTTATTCTTATTGGACTGTGGACCTTTCAATTCTGAGCACTCACTTCCTTGACAGCACCTTCTACCATGAAATTTTCAGGTTGAGTACAATATCCAACGACAACAGAGTTATTCTCTTCTGGCTTTATCCGTTATCTACTCACGATGCTATGTGGCTTTTTTTTAAAGACTATTATGAGCCTGTTTTTTCCACAAAGTGACTGTATGTATAGCACAGGAGCAATACACACCTTTCACAAGCTGCAAATATGTCCTTCTTGCATGACTCAGAAACTAGGTTTGAAAGACGGGTTTGCTTCTAAATTGTCAATATAATTATAATAATAATCAGACCTTTCTGCAATACCACATCTTTGGGGACTCAAGGACCTAATCAAAACTTTTACTTGCTGAAAATATTTTTTAAAGTGAACGTTTATCAGCTTACAAATGAGGTAAGATACTATCACTTTATGGGTGCATGAACATCAAACGTTGAAAGCAAGGATGAAATTTAAAGCATGCGTACCAAAACAACACTTGTCTTCTTGAACTAAAAGGAAGCGCATAAAAGTCCCACAATGATGCTGCGAGAAAGAATCAGCAAGACTACTAAACATGAAATGAGATACATCCCCCTCTTTTACAAGTAAGGAAGCATCTCATACAATGGCGTATGCGGTCATGTCATATGCCTCAGCATATATTCTCTCAAAGGGGCGTAACAAGGCATAGGCCTCTATGTGAGATGCAGTTTCATGCCAGAGAGCTATAGGGCTAAACTAAATGCTTTTTTCTCATGACTCCGCCATTTTTAAAGCTCTCGATACGCCGTTTTGAGAGAACATAGATCCCCCTACCGGACACACCATAGTGATGTAACTCAAAACCGGTAATTTTGACGATACGCCCTTTTGTGACATGGGTGACGATGTGTTCTGGAACCTTGGAAAAAAAGAGAGAATGGAGATATACATATATATATATGTATAGGTCTTATTAATAGCTCCGTCCAAAATTCTGCTTTTCTTTTTCTCAATGCGAGAAATGGTGCTACTTTTACTGCATTTCTCTGTTTTTCAGAGTGGTGATGATGTGTTATATGAAGTTGTATAGCTGTACACCGCATAAACTACTGATACAATCACTACAATTAATGATTACTGTAAGTGTTCAATTTTTGCTGTTGTTTTATTCCATCTGTGGTGCAACTTGATCTGTGATAATTACATAGACAAACTTCATCTGGCAGTGTTGTTCTAGTCTTTTATTCTCCTCTACTTTGACTTACTTTTCTAAAACAGTTTTGTTGAATTCTTGGATTTATCAGTCTAAAAGTTCCACATTGAATGCACTTGATAATTTGAGTAGGTTTTTTTCTTCATTACTTTCCTTCAATAATTTCTGCCTATCTGTCTCTCTTTCCCAACGCTCAACTTCTGTTTTTGTGTAAATGTGCTTCTGTTTTCTTTAACTTAACTAAAGACTGCTGTCCTGTGAAGACATTCCGTGCAACATTTGTTGTCCTGGTATTTATTACTTTTTTTTAGGGGAGGGGGGGGGGGGAGGGATTGGGATAATATGATAGTATTTTAGCATTTGGAATCTATCAATACTTTGTTTTGTTTTTAATGTATCAAATGTGAAAGTACATGTACGATTTTTATTCCTCTGTACTACTAAGTAACCAAGGACATGTTGAATTTGTTTTGAGCAGTTTTAAGGCAGAGGATATCACCCCACTGTGGGTAGGAAAGTTCTTGAATATCTGGTGTTAAGTCTCTGTTCTTTTGTTGATGTGATTGTTCCTCTGGATGTTTTCTTCCAGTTTTGATTTTAAAATAAAACGCTGTTGCTTGTTAAACACAAACGTACTGAGTCATCAGTGTTTCTTTCATTGATCAACTGCATGACTGTTTATACCATGGGGGGAGAATGAAAGTTTCATACAATGTGTCAAAATACTTCCAAGTGCGGTAAAAAAAAAAAACTTGTAGCGCGACTTATTGTCAAATATTTACTAAACTATCGAACACAGACTCTCCAGCTTTTGCATAATGATTTGTATCAATTTGTCTTAACAGATTAATATTTTTGTAAACAACTTTTAGCTTTGATCTAGAAAATTCCTTAATAAATACTAATAAAATAAACAAATGATCTCTACAATAAATATTAAAAGGTTTACAGCTTGGACAACATCGCTTTATCAAGCAAGTCCGTCATTTTAAAAAAATCGCAACATTATGATGAAAATGCATGTTTTGAGAACCTTTAGTGCAAAAAATGTGTTCACTATAAAATTAATTTCTTTAATAAGTTTTGCCACTAAAAAATGTCATTGGTGAGCTGTGATGTAGGCCATATACGTATGCAAAATGTGTGTGAGAAGCGGGAAGTGCACATACATGTACTGTGAACAATCAAAAATCCCGTTTCCTTCGACGGAGATTTATATTTTATAGGCCTACATTTATAAAGAAACTCAATTGTTGTGGAAAAATATGATTTAGTGAAGACAATTTGATGCAAACTGCTGTGCAAAGTTTGGGTGACATCGTTAAAGAGATATTTGAGGATAAGTTGCGCCACGAATTTTTGACCACACTACATTGCTTTTCAGGTGGATAAAACAAAACCCCGACTACTTCGGTCCCACTTTAAGTTAAAAGTTTTATTTGGATGCATTTTTTTTCACAATACGATAAATCAACAGACTTTCTAAGTAACTGGGCATGCTATTACATGTACATACTAGTTAACTCAGTTAATATCATGCCTGACTGAGGTGTGAATGACCCTGGTTTAAATTTCTATTACTATAAGTGGGTTTTTTTTCTGTTTTTTTCTCGATCATTTGGCCACCATTTCATGTTTTTGACGCATTTTATTTTTTACAACAAACAACATGTCAGAAGTCTACTGCACATTGCAGGGTCATATCTTTTGTTTGCGCACACAAAGTGCCATAGGTCCTTTTAGACTCCTGGGTCAAAGTTGATGAAGCAAAGCAGAACCTTATATTTATACAGTTGACTTGAACTTGAAATTATCCAAGACGGGTACCCATTCTCAGGGAGAAAAGTGGTTTTGTGAGACAGACAGACAGACAGACATTTTGGGCAGAGAGAGAGAGAGAGAGAGAGAGAGAGAGAGAGAGAGAGAGAGAGAGAGAGAGAGAGAGAGAGAGTTCTTTTTTGTACAAGTGTGTCTTGGAGGGGTGGCCATTAGGGCATTAGCCTTCATTAGGACTGTATATTATAGCGCCTTTATTCGACCCAACCCGATCCGATCTAGTCATACAATGCAGATTTGGTCAATTTGACCGGTGGGCATCTGCTATAAATGAAGGATGAGGCAACGACCTCCACTCTTTAACTCTTTCTGTGCCCCGCACATATCTGTCACAGACATTCTTCCCATCAAGTGGCCATGTGCTGACGAACCGAGGTACAGAGAGAGTTAGCACTTTCGGACCTTATACATTATGATTTGTCGTGGACTCACGTCCAATCGGCAACCGACTAACGGCAATGTTGCAACACGCTTCGCACCACCACACGCTTAATAAGAGACACGAATGTGAGCACATGTAGGCCTACATGTATTATTATTGTTTCATAGAACGCATGAGGGTGGTTGGTGGGTGCTCTGGTGTGGTTTGCTTCTAAGGCTTCTTCATTATCGAACATCTGTCGTCCTTATTTCTCCTTTTCTGTATACTGGTACGCTACTTCTCGTAACACCTAATGGTCGTCACTTATAGTGACCTAATTGTGTTGCAAGCACCGCAAAATTCTTACTAAATAAACACACAACCAATAGAATGCATGTTGTTGTCTGCCTATTTAAGTTTAAGATAAAAAAAAGAAGAACTCAGACCAGATTTCGAAACCTGTATGAATAACGAAGTTATACTACACTCCTTTTCTAAGTGCCCTGCCCAAAAACAACGCATCTCCAAGCACTGTCGAATAGCGAGAATGCGCGTCCCCAGTGAGTTAAGAGACAAACAGAATTACCACTGTAGTATTAATAGTTCTGAGTTAGTGTCTGCGACAAGACCTGGTCAAAATCGACATAGCTACTGTGGAAACCTGCACAGTCATGCCTGATAAGACAGACAAGTTCCCCTCAGCAGGGACTAGTCGCTCATCGCTCTGAAACATTACGTCACGAACAGTTTGGCTTATCTCTTATTGTCAGCGTGTGTATCCCAAGGTTTCACGCAGCTAATCATTGATTTCATTTTGCTATGCATTTCCAATAAATACACAACGTATTTATTTGTATTTTCACCTGGACGCAATGTGCTCTAAACGAGGCGCACAGTTGGGCATAGGTAACACGAATATGGAAAACTCGAAACCAAGGGTAGCTCGTAAAATTTGTCACTCACCGACTGATTTTTCTGTATCGGTTAAACCGCATTTATTGATATAATTATATGTCCAACACATTTGTCAATCCTCGACGTGTTTGAGATATCTGTGACTGATTACTGTATCATTTTTCTGTAAAACTCCCAACAATTACATTTTGGGGGGTGTATTTGTGCACCGTTAGATTTAGTTGGCACCATGGGGGATTGGGAGGCACATGGCCCTTGTTCCAACTCTTTCTAGGTAGTTTTTTCATCGTGGGTTGCTTGGGAAGTTTACATAGATCTGTACCTACTTATGGTACTGGTCCTATCACCGAGTATCTCAGGTGGACGGGGGTTTCCACTCTTGAGTGACCATACAGTGTCGAAAAGAGGTTTTAAATACCAAACCATGCCATACCATACCATACCATACCATACCATACCATACCATACCATACCATACCATACCATACCATACCATACCATACCATACCATATCATACCATACCATACCATACCATACCATACCATACCATACCATACCATACCATACCATACCACACCATACAACACCACACCACACCACTCCACACCACACCATACCATACCATACCATGCCATACCCTGCCACACCATGCCATACCATACAACACCACACCACGCCACACCACACCCAACCAAATTGCACCATACCGCTCCATGCTGTTCTATACCATACCATATCAGGCTTTGCCATTCTGAGAGGGTGGGAGGGAAGGGAGGGGAACAGCTGAATGCTAAATGTGCTCTAAAGAAAGCTGGTCCATAAGGCCCATTGAATTTAACTCCTGTCGAGACTTGTAAAAGCAAGCACCGGTAAAATACTAACCCCTAGACTAAATTAATGAGGTTGCAAGAGGTTGGATCCCTTTATAAAACAACAGGATTGTTTTTAAACCTTAGTATACAAGACATGAAACTTTGGAATCCTGCATGACTAACTTTGGTCACCATTTCAAGCCGAGTTTTTCCCCAATGTTAAGTGCTGTTGAGCTCCAAAACATTGAAAGTAACGATTGAATAAAACACAAAAACCCACCCGGGGTAATTACAAATATTTTGTTCCCCAGCGACACAATTTTGACCATTTAAGAAGCGGGCTGTTTCGACCTTGCTTGTTACAAGGCCAACTCAACTGTGAAGGATACATGGCAGCAAGAAGCCGGATATTTTTTTGGTATAAATTAATTCTTTTAATTAATCAAAACCAACCACACGTCTGTCAGGTGCAAAGCAAAGAACCAAACTGCAGTCGAACCTTTTCAAGACGACCGCCTACTGTCAAGAAGAAAAGTGGTCATCTTAGACAAGTGGTCCTGTTGGACAGCGTCATTATGATACAGCAAAATTAGACGCTCTTAAGCAAAAGGGGCTACCCCGAAAAATGCTGTTTTGAGAAAATCAAAGGTGGTAAAGGTTTTGCTCCTTGTTCAGTTTCTTTAAAAGACAAGGAGTCAAGGAGATATTTCTCAATGACCAGACAAATATACACACCAGTGAAACCAAACTTCTGTGATAGGTAAGGCAATTTCCACTTTTGGTAAAGGTCGAGATTTATTTAGTCCGCTTGTCCTTAAAAGCGACCAATTCAAACAACAAAAACAAAACAAGACACATCCCCTTCCCCAACTCCCAAATAAATAAAAAAAAAAGCAATGGGAGAAGTGGGAAGAGGGCATTTGTACATGTGATTCTCTTGGACAAATGGTTGTCAGAACAGGTTTAATATTGCATGTAACACACAGGCGCTGGACATTTAAAAATGTGGGCCTGTTTAGCTGTCCCCGTGGTTTAATAATAGTAATAGCATTTATATAGCGCATATCCAAGCTCAAGAGCATGCTCTATGCGCTTTACAACTATTATTACCCCAGCACACCCTCGGAGAACATTCAGAAACATTCTCGGCTTCCGCAGAAGCATACAATGCAAGCTGCGGATTTCACCCGGTTTTATGCACCCCGCATAATTTAGCAACATTTGATCATTTTTTGGGCATAATTTCTGATTATTTTCCTTTATCATTCTGTGTTAAAATTAACAGAATCGCATAATTACACATTTTGGGGCTCATTTTGCATAATTTTATAATTTTTCTTATAAAACGACGGGGACAGGTTTAGTAGCGCGATCCCTCAAGTGCGTCTTCGCAGGCTGACCAGCAGCAGGTGGTGTTGTTAAGTGTAACTTGTCTCTCCGTGCTCATTGACCAAAGCCTACTGGTGACTTCCTCAGGGACACAATGACCGGTGAGTGCCTTGTCAAATAATATGTGGTAGACATTCACTAGTACGAGCACTACTATTGTATAGTCCTAATGTCCCCATTCTCAGTGTCTTACTCTCTCTTTCTCTCTCCTCACTCTCTCTCCCTCCCTCACTCCCTTTATCTCTCTTCTACCCCACCTCTCTTTTACTCCCCC
>NW_004797766.1:464294-466457 GCF_000002075.1 Aplysia californica | reverse complement strand
CGGGCGCGCGCGCAATATGTATAAATACACAAACGCATACACTCATATTATCAAATACACACAGAAACATACACATACACACAGACACATACACACATACTACATATACACATTCATACGCACATATTCTCTTACACTCCCTCTTTTCTACACACATATTATATACATAGAAACGACATGTCATACATGTTTACATTCACAAACAGACCACCCATTATACGCATTATATAATTTCACATATACATAAACAATGACTAACAATACAATTGATTAATTCAGCTAGATAAATAATTAGCATGCTTATTGGATTGAGATTGTATGCTCACAGCAACAGGCTTATCTTATCTTATCTTATTTTATTCTCTCATGTTCTTTCATGTCCTCCACTCCCCCACCCTCCCCATTTCCTATGTCATTAACAGCTCCACATTTCCTGTACCAATACTTTTCTTACAAATTAAATAAAATTGTGAATCCACTCTTTCCTCACAGGCCGGTTCATGGCCATCTCGGTACCAGACCTGTACCATCACGTGACCAAACGACCTAGTTACGACATGCTCGCCCAGGCCCCAGGAGAGTACGGCAACTGGGGGTTCAAACGTCCAGGACCTGATGGTGTCTTCACCCTGTTTCTGTGAGTAATACTACACTGACAATCAAAGGTACGAAAAAATATAAGAAATTATTGACTAAGTTTAATGCCCCTTGCAACACTGTTAGATTATTTATAAGACGAGACCTCCGGATTTAACATCCATCTCCCATAGGACCGAGACAGATGAGACAATTCGTGAAAAGTGCCTTACCCAAGGACATAACGTCGGACCGAACTAAGGCTTGAATCCGGGATCTTACGCTTAAGGGTCTGATTATCTACCTGGCTGAACACGCCAGTGAAAGCCTGTGTACACTCCTGCGACCCCTGTCCGATTCTGTATGAAGTGCCGTATGGCAGAATGGCAGCGACTAATCTGACCAACTATTCCCATACCGCTGTGATTTCAACAAAACCCAAGTCGATCGTCCAAATTCAAACAAGTTTAAATGTGAGGCAGACAAGAGAACAAACTTTAAGATGATACCAATAACTTTACATGCCCGAAAATTGATGAGAGCCTGATTCCATCACGATGCCTCACAAATCACAATTGGAGCAGACCTGACGCAATAATCAACCAGAAGATGATCCCAATTTTCTTTTTATAGAGAAGACCACACTTTAAAGCGCAACACGTTTTATTTTTCGACCGAGGCCCGAGAGTGCAACGACGTTGTGCTTAACTATGGTCGCTGCTTTCTGTCCTGTCTACGTTTTAGGTTTTCATGATAGCACATTATGTGCCTAAATTAAACAGTGCCTGCAAACAAATAAATGTCCCTTGCAGTCATTACAAGGCAAATATAATTTATCAGCAGGATTTTGTACTCACTGGATTGTTATTAGTCTTTCTCTTTCGTCTTACAGTTTATATAAAATGTAAATTTACTTTTGCTGTAATAACATATTATTATAATAAATGATAAATACCTGCATAACATTTGTATACCGTTAATGCTTGCTCAACAGCCAGCTCTAGGCTCTTTGCAATCTGTAGTATTGCCCCAGAAGACATGATAGCATTCTGAATTCGGCTACAATCCCAAATGTGTGGAAAGCAAACAGTGCAAGCTGCCATTTTACAGGCATCAAAACACTTTCGTACTGGGTGAAAACCTCCCCTGTCTAAGGCCCGGTTCATGTATCTATTAACATATCACACCCAGGTATGTCTAAGGCAGGGTACATGTATCTATTAACATATCATACCCAAGTATGTCTAAGGTCGGGTACATGTATCTATTTATTATATCTTTATGAACAAATCTAAGTCGTTCTGATGTCGATATAATATTTAGTAGTATTTATTTTTAAAAATATTACAACATATGTCCAGGTCGGAGCCCAAAGGGGTGATGGTGCCCCCTGTTTTGGTGGACATGAACAAGGACGGGGTGAAGGACGTTCTCATGACCGCCTTCACGGGGGCCATGGTGCTGTATGACGGGGAGACCATGGAAGTCATTTGGAAGATCAAGCTGGAGGAACGGGAGTCTTACAGGTGGGTGGAGAGATGAGAGAGGAGGGGGGGGGAGAGATGAGAGAGAAAGAGAGAGAGAGAG
>NW_004797766.1:462496-463874 GCF_000002075.1 Aplysia californica | reverse complement strand
CCTTCCTCGATCCTGCTTCTTGTTGTTGTCTTCAGCACACCCGCCCCCGGTTTCTTCAACGACGATGACGTCCTCGACTTTATGGTTCATTGGAGCTGGGGTGCCTGGCCGTTCTACAACACCACAGACGTAAGTGGCCAGTCTTGTCTAGCACTATCCGTACGCCCTGGGGTCATTTTGTACCCCTGGGTTGTATTCTTCACATTTTAGAATACTTCTAGTACGAAGATCTCTTTGGAACTTTCAGTATTTTTCAAAAACTTATTTTGACAGACTGCTATACAAAACGTACGGATCGGATTAACGAGTAAATTTTCTCTTTGGAAAGTGGTGGCACAGATTTCCCCACATGGTATGGATACGATAGTAAAACATGACGTACGGATATGACTAGATTGGAGTTTTGACTCTTTGTTTGTTTGTTTGCTTGTTTGAGTAAAATAAAAGATATCGACATAAATTAAATACGTTCGTCATTAGCGTATTGAGAACTCATATCTTTGTCTTCAAGATGAAGGCCCAAATATGGCTCAACAGATGACTGCAATACTGTGAGTAAGTAAGTAAGGGAGCAAGTGTATATAATGTTTAACGCCGGTTTTTTCACTGTCAGTTATTTAAGAGGTGTTGGACTTCCGAACTGAAAATCCGACGTAAGACCTAGCCAAGGGGGTTAAAAGCCTTAACAAATCTGCAAAGCAACCCGAACTCAAAACGCAATGGGTGGATGACGGCTGCTCTGGTGTGGTTTGCTTCTTCTTTCCTATGAAACATCTATCTTCCTTATCTCCCCTTCTTCTTTTTATATTTGTTACTCTCTTGTAACGCCTCTAATCTTCTGGCGCTTATACCACCTTATGCAGTTGCAAGCGCCGTAAAACCTCTACTAAAACTAAACAAAACGCAATGTTGGGGATTCGAACAAGTATCGTCTGCTCGAAGTCTAGCATGATTTTAACTGAGGCAAGGGAGCGCACGAACGACAGTGAATATAGGGATAGACACGAGACAATGTGAAACTCTGCAACGCCACTAGCAAAATTATGCAGCCTAGATTTCTAAAGATTGGAGTAGAAAAAGAATTGATCTGGGATCACATTTTGAGAAGTCAGACAATGACATCATCTAGAACACAAGCTCAGTGTCTGTGGTGTAGCGGTTAGGCACTTCGCCGTCGCACGCGGAAAAAATCCTGAGTTCGATTCCAGTGTGTTGGAAGAATTTTTATCGTGTGTCTCAATCTTTCAGCAGGGATGTTGTACCCCTCTTAACACGGACTTGCACTGACAGAGAGGGTCGGAGCCCATCACCTAAACTATCTAATTTGTATTGACTTTTACTTTCAAATTTAATCTGAAATTAATTCTATTAATTTTTT
>NW_004797766.1:459583-461460 GCF_000002075.1 Aplysia californica | reverse complement strand
TTTGTAACGTCTACTGCCATTGTTAACGACCAAGACAAATTTCTCCCTGCGAGATGAATAAAGATTGTCATTGTCATTGTCATTGTAGTCTGTGTGGATTAAACTGAAAAAAAAATTGAAAAACCGTGATCAATGGCACAAAAATGCAAATCTGCAGTTTCCAAGTACGCTCAAGCTTCTGAGCTCACTAAACTTTGGGGGGCCCTAACCTTAACCTTAACCTTAATCCAAACCAAAACCCTTGCCAATTGTGAAAGCAAAAAAAGACTCATGGTCAGTCAGGGTAGACCGTCAAATGGACGACCTCAATGTTTGACACTCAAAGTGTTCACCTTCCAGGTACGGCGGAGCGCGGGCACGGACGGCCAGATTGAGCTGACGGAGTCCCTGATGACAGACCCAGGCACCGACCTCACGGGCTCTCTGCTCACTGAGCACCACGTGCGACACACCCGAGCCAGCGTGAGTATCATAGGGCAATGATCATAGGGTTGGGATGCTGTCATTAGACTGCAACTGCAAAAGGTCATATGATCGCCAGAAGATTAGAGGTGTTACAAGAGAGTAACAAACATAAAACAGAAGGAGGGGAGATAAGGACGATAGATGTTTGATAGGAAAGAAGAAGCAAACCACACCAGAGCACCCACCAACCACTCACCATTAGATTTGGCGAGGGAATATGGTCGATTTACAGGACAAGCGGGTTAACCCAGATTTCGGGGATTTCCAGAATTCTTGCCCTACACCAAAAGTGGGCATTGCCCTACCTATAGGAGAAGTTTGGTTTTATTGGTGTGTATATTTGTTTGGTTATAGAGAAAAATTCTCCTTGTCTTTTAAAGAAACTGAACAAGGGGCAAAAACTTTAACCGTCGATTTTCTCAAAACAGCATTTCTCGGGATAGCCCCCTTGTGTTTAAAAGCGACCATAAGACGATGAAGGCGTAAAAATGTCTAAATAAAAAAGATCATATCATAAACGAGAGAAGAACGTTAAATTACATCCCAAACTCTCATTCTTGCCTCCTTCTCCGAAAAAAAAAGAATTCAACATAACACCATAAAAAAGAAACACGTAGATATGAATAAGTTCTTACACTTTTGAATTTAGTCTTTTCACGTGAAATGAAAATAAAAATACCCCCCCCTCCCCTAAAAAAACAAATAAGAAAAGGAAAAAAACGCAACCGTCAACCCTCCTCTATTGAAGAAAAAAAAGTGCAAACAGGAAAATACTACAATTCGCCACTAATGATCCATTGGTCCATTTGTGCATTAGCCTATATTTTCAATTTGTAGTCGACATTGTCGTTGTTGTTGTTACTGATGATGTTGTTGTGTTCTTGTTTTGTTTTTGCTTAATCATCCATAGTTAAATCTGTTTGTGTACCTCTATTTTTCCCCTATCGTCCCGTTTGGCAACCAGTGTTCCTTGTTTTGGGACCTGAAAATGTTTCACACGCTGACCACTCGGTCTCTACTGTCGGAAATACAATAGAACTTGTCCAGGGCGATCATCAATTGTAAAATAAAAAGTGGTAATCTTAGACAGGTTGTCCGCTTGGACCGTGCCATCATAATACTCAAACAGAGATTATACTCATATGAGAGCTATATACATGTATGTAAGCTATGATGATGATGATGATGATGATGATGATGATGATGGTGATGATGATGATGATGATGATGATGATGATGATGATGATGATGATGAGGATGAGGATGAGGATGAGGATAATGATGAGGATGATGATGAGGATGGTGATGAGGATGATTTTTGTTGTAGTTGGTGTTGTTGTGTGTGTGTGTGTGTGGTAGCCTATCCGTTCGAAATGTTCGGAGCCCCGAAGAGTGTGCTCTTCGCCAGGGCC
>NW_004797766.1:442156-459378 GCF_000002075.1 Aplysia californica | reverse complement strand
GACTGGTCACTGCGGGACATAATAAGAGCCTCTCGTTTTAAAGAAAATGCCCTGTGTTGGTGTTGTTGTTGTTATCATTAGTATTGTTAGTAGTATTATTAGTATTAGTAGTAGTATTAGTTATATTATTGGTGTTATTATTAGTATTATTATTATTGTTATTATTATTATAAAACACAAAGGAGGAAGTGGGAAAGCTGTCTTGTGTACAGCTGATTGCCTTGGACAGGAGATCGATACAGCTAGGTATCTAGTGTAGTTGAACCTACTTCAGTAATAGCAAATTCAATCTAAACACTCGGAACTGTGATGTTGTTGTTTCGCCCCCCCCCCTACGACAACCCGGCCCCAGTCCGACAATAGTTACGTGGAGTGTGAGTCTGACCAAACGGTGTACCTGACGGAGATGTTCGCTGTTGACCGGACCTCACTGGACAGACCGCTCAAGCTCTGGCAGAAGGGATCGGAAAAGTTTTATTATAGTGAGTACTGGACCCTGCATAATGTCTCTGGAGATAATAAGCATAAAGAACAGTCAGTCAAATGAACATGATGCTATTTATATAATGTATGTAATCAATAAATATAATAATATGATAATATAATTACACAAAAACACAAATACACACACACGTATATGTTGTCACCAGCCGCCAGTCTGCACCTTGGCTCTCTTTGGAGTTCAAACTGCTCAAACAGGAACGAAGACGTGCTGAGAGAAGATGGAGGAAATCCAAATTGACAGTTCACAAGCAAATGTTCAAACAGCTTAACCATAAAGTGAAATCTTGTGCTAATACCGATAGCAAAAAGTACTATTCTGCAAAAATTGTTGAATGTCCATCCTCAAAAGCTTTATTTAAGATATCAAAAGAACTCAGTGGACAAGCCAAAACAAAAATCTTGCCAAACAATGTTCCAATGGAAACACTGCCAGACAAATTCTGTACTTACTTCCATAACAAGGTTGTCCAAATTCGGCAAGGATTAGACTCAGAGAACAAGACAAGTAACATTCCAATGTCTGAACCATTTAATGGTGAACCTCTTGAAACGTTCAAGTCAGTTAGTCGTGAATTGTGAAAGACACTGTCATGGCATGCCCACCAAATTCCTGTCATTTAAACCCAATGCCAACTGACTTATTGCACAGTCATATTGACGATGTTATTAATGTTATAACTTCAATTGTAAACACATCATTAAGCGAGGGTACAGTTCCACGATGCTTCAAAACAGCATCTATCTCACCTCTGATTAAAAAGCCAGGCCTTGACCCTAATGACCTAAAGAACTACCGTCCAGTATCAAACTTACCTTTTCTTTCCAAAGTTTTGGAAAAAGTTGTTCGTGCACAACTTAAAGATCACCTCACAAAGAATAACTTGTTTGAGCCATTTCAATCGGCATACACAGAAAATCATAGTACTGAGACTGCTTTGCTCAGAATTGTCTCTGATCTACTCAATGCTGCAGATGAGGGTTTGATAGCCATTCTCTCACTTTTAGACCTGTCTTCAGCATTTGATACTTTAGACCGCAACATCACGTTTAGTCGTTTGTCGGACATGTTCGGAATATCTGGCACCGTACTTGAATGGTTTCGATCTTACCTGAGTGATAGATCAATCCTGCCATCAATTGCTGGAATTTGGTGTGCCCCAGGGGTCAGTACTAGGACCTGTGCTGTGCACTATGTACACCTTACCCCTTGGTCGTACCATCAGACACCATTCCATGCCCTACCATATGTACGCAGATGACACACAACTTTATAAGTCTGCAAAACCCAACAAAATTCAATCTCTGTTAAAAGACACCTCAGAATGTTTTGAATATGTAAAAGCATGGATGACTTCTTGTTCTTGTTTCAGGAAGCAACATCCCTGCACTCCGGACATGTCCATTGATGCTCCGTTGCTCTCTCCAAAATGTTGCCGAGGGTCCCTCTACTGATTGTGCCAGTGCACATCTGGTTGAACGTTCTTCTGTTCTTTCCTGCAAGGATGCCAGATTTTCCGCTTCCTTTTTTTATTCCCAAAAGCATCATCCTCTCCACGGCAGTACTGGCCTCTGCCTCCCTATCCTCCTCCTCAATCAGTTGGCGAGAAAGACATTTCAGGATCTCGACCCTATCTGGTTGAACCGTATTGTCAACTAAGGTGGCCTCACCAGCCAATCTGTCGGCTTTTTCATTTCCCCTAACACCTGCATGGCCAGGGCAGAAAATCCATGTGAGCGATCGTATAGGCGTTGGTTCGATAGCCTGAATCCATTCCGTTCTCAGGAAACCTTTTTCGATCCTTCTGAGGGTACACATGGAATCAGTGATAAGAACAGCATGGGTTGTGTGGGGGCAATCTTGGGTCATCCAATCAAGTGTTTTCGTGATGGCTTCAATTTCCATTCGCATACTTGATGTAGTCCTGCTGCAGGCTCCAGATGCACTGTGTATGATTTTATTGTTGGCGAATGCAACAAATCCCCATCCACTTTTCTGGCTATCTCTTTTCACTGAACCATCTGTATAAATTATAGGATGACTGAAAATAAATAATTGAAATTAAATGATGACAAAACAGAAATCATGCCATGCTCAACCAGCTCAAAGATAAATGCTCTTGATGTAGAATGTCTCACCATTGGCAAAGGTACTGTCGCTTTTTTCAAACAAAGCAAAAAATCTAGGAGTATACTTAGACAAAGACTTGTCCATGGAGACTCAACTTAACCATCTATGTAAAATTTCATACTTAGAAATGAGAAGAATTGCTCACATAAGGAAATTTCTTAGCACTGATGCCACCAAAAAACAAGTGTTTGCCTTCATTTTGTCACGCATTGATTATTGGAATTCACTGTTCGCTGGTCTACCCGAAGAAAACATCGCAAAACTCCAACGCATTCAAAACATTGCTGCCAGGCTAGTATTAAAGCAATCAAAACGCTAACATGTGACTCCCCTACTTAAAGAGCTCCATTGGATTCCGCTGAAAGCGAGAATTTTAATATAAGTTAGCGCTATTATACTTCAAAGGTCAAACTAACCAGTCTCCCACATACATTCAAGAACTCATTGTACCATACACACCATCACGTGAACTAAGGTCCAATGGCTCTAGACTAATTTCAACACCTCGTGTGTCACTGAAGAAATATGGTGAGAGAGCTTTTTCTTTTTCTGGGCCAACAGTTTGGAACACTCTCCCTCATGATTTGAGGAGCGAAATAAAACTTGATACCTTCAAAATGGGACTCAAAACACGTCTATTTAAGACATATTTTAATTAATGGACATTACCTTTGCCTTTTTGTATGAGCATTTTTTATTGTCTGAAAGAATGTTGCTGTCAAAAAGTGCGCACATGATGAATTTGTATAGTGTTAGTATGAATGCGTTTTTAATCTCCTATGTACGCCTTGGGCCCATGCTGTGGGGAAAGGCGGGATACAAATGCTCTTATTATTATTATAATATATATATATATATATATATATATATATATATATATATATATATATATATATATATATATATATATATAATATATATATATTATATATATATATATATATATATATATATATATATATATATTATATATGTACATATATAATTTATAATAACAATATCCTAACATATGTTACTTGCTGGTACGTATGAACCTTGTGAAAATAGAATTATTTTTGAAGAACTCAAGCGAAATTAAGGATGCAATTAAAAGAGGATTTCAAAAGGTTAAAATCTTAATTCCATCGCCACAGACAGAGATACTTGATACAATACTTTCCCTACCGAGAATCGATTTAAACTCTACTGAGTTCGTGGCGATAAAACTTACCCTTACACCACCGAGTCTGGTGTTGGTGCAGTAGACCTATTCTCTCTCTCTCTCTCTCTCTTTGTCTCTCTCTCTCTGTCTGTCTGTCTGTCTGTCTCTCTCTCTTTCTCTCTCTCTCTCTCTCTCTCTCTCTCTCTCTCTCTCTCTCTCTCTCTCTCTCTCTCTCTCTCTCTCTCTCCCTCCCACTCCCCGCTCCCCACACCCAGCTTTCTCCCCATCTCCCCGAGCTCTGATTGCTACGCCTCCCTACTCTCTCAGCGTCTCATCGGGTGGGCATTGTTGAAGGGACATTTACTGAAGGTAACCGAAGAGGTTTTGAATAAAATTTCGTCTAGTTCGATGATCTTACGGCGCCACGGGTGTAGTCTTTGAAATGTTAAAAACATGCTCAGAGTTTGCTCGAAGTCCTCACTATTTTTTTTATATAGACGGTGCCCATTGGAGGATCGGTTTCTTCGGTTGGGTTTCTTGTGGCTTCAGTGCACACTATAAATAGACCAGCTGCCAAAACCGATCGCCTTTTCACTTACCTCAGACAAGGTCTCTTCCCTCAGTTTCTTACATGTTTTTTTCTGTCTCTTACTTTACACTATTCAACATAACTAAGACAAATTTGGTACACGAAATCTTTATTCATTTTCTGCCAACATGACATGAAAAGAATTTACAAATGTTTTTCTTTATTCTAGGGAAATAATTTTATTCTCCAAATCAAAGTTTGCTCAATATGGCGTGTGGCCTCTTCCAGTTTGAATTACCAATACCAAACATCTGTTCGTTGACTGAATTAATGTCCTTATGGTTGTTTAAGAATCCCCTGCCATTCTTTGTGAAGTGCAGTCTTCAGCTCCTGACGAGTTTATACGGAGTGCGGCCTGTTTCTAATCATCCAGTCAAGGTCATCTTACAGATGTTCTGTTAGGTTAAGGCTTGTTGATTTCGCAGGCCAGTTCAGAACAACGATTTGATAAGTTTGGAAGGAGTTTTCACTGATCGTAGCCATTTGTGATCGGGCGTTGTCTTGTTAGCAGATTCCACAATCTGTGCCATGAAGGGCAGTCACCGTGACGAAGAATTTCGTCACAATACCGTCGTCCTTTGAGGTTGCTTTGAAAAGTAGCCAAATGTGTACGATAAAGATGAGAGATTTCACCCTATACCATCACATTTCAGCCACAGATCCGGGCCTCTTGGGGGACGTTGGATTAGGGAAATCTCTATCCTCTTATTTTAAACACCTTTTCTCTTCCATAAACGCAACCTTAACCATTGCTTAAAAGAACACTTTATCAACGTCTTTAGTTTCATCGCCAATGTTGTTGTGCCAAAATTTGGCGATTTCTTCTATGGAACAGGATAAGAATGGCTCCACACAAAGGGCGATAATCACGAAATCCACGATCTTATAAATGTCTAGCAATGGTGTTTTAAGATAGTCCGATGTACCTGGCAGTCTCTGCACTTAGTTGGAACGGGTTTCGTACATGGGTGTTAACAATAACCCAATTCAGGTGTCGAGTTGTCGCGCTTGGTTGGCCACGTCTAGGCTTGTCTCGGACAATTCTAGTGGTGTTAAAACGTTTGTTCAAGCGTTATATGGTCCTTCTATACACGTTTACGTGTCTTGCAAGAGCAGAAAGCGTAATTAAAGAATTTATCATACACACAGCCCCTTTATTTTCTGAATTTGCCAGTTGTTATATTTTGAAAAACATGTAAAAAGAACCCAACCGTTAAAAAGTGCGGAATTTTACAGTGTGTAAGGTGTGTTTACACATTGTCCACGTGATTCAAAGCAAATATTGTGTGAAGAAAGCGTTGATTTCAACGTAGACCTAGAGAAATCAATACCAACACTTTGTCCACGCACTGCTTCCGGTTTATGATTTCTTTCGTCTGCTCTTGCACAATGAGTCTCATAAGTCACACAAATTGTACTTTCAATTTTTACTGCAATTCTTATACTGTGCCGAAAGTTATCGTAATATAATGGGTGTGACAGAACTTTTGCAACTCAGTATATTTCTTCCCATCATATCTCGCCTTACCTTGCTGTTTCTTACCTTTCCCTACTATCTCTTCCCAATATTTCTTACTTTGCTTTACTGTTTCGTAGCTTACCCTACTATATTTATATTGATTGTAAAGCACATAGATAATAATAACAATAATAATGATGATAACGATAAAGATAATGATAATGAGAAGAAGAAGCATTTGTATCGTACAAACTCTCGCTCATTATTATTATCTTTATCGTTATCATCATTACTATTATTTTTATCATCATCATTTTATTACTATTATTACTGTTATTATTATTATTATTATTATTATTATTATTATTATTATTATTATTATTATTAATATTATTATTATTATTATTATTATTATTATTATTACTGTTATTATTATTATTATTGTTATTATTATTATTGTTATTATTACTATTGCTACTATTAATATTATTATTATTATTATTATTATTATTATTATTATTATTATTATTATTGCCGCCATCATTGCCATTATCATTCCTTTCCCCATCCTTACCCCCACAACACCCCTCCGCCCCCCCCCCACACACACCACCAGAGCTGACAGCCCGGGACAAGCAGCGTGTGGAGGAGGTGATGGCCCACTACGGCGTGAACTACACCATGACGGAGAACGAGGTGCCCTGGTCCAGGGGCAAGAGGCAGGAGCGGTCAGTGCAAAAGCGAGACGACCTCCTACCGTACTGCATACTCAAACAGCCGGATGAGAGGACGACGGGTAAGAGGACGAGTTGTTATTGTCATCATCATCATCATCATCATCATCATCATCATCATCATCATCATCATCATCTTCATCATCATCATCATCATCATCATCATCATCATCATCATCATCGTCAGAGGTCTCTACTTTCTGTGATCAGGACGACAGATATTTGATAGGAAAGAAGGAGCAAACCACATCACAGCACCCACCAAATATCATCATCATCATTGTAAACAGAGAACCAAAAAAAGTTGATTTAGTAGATCTAGGATTTCCAAAATATATTTATATTAATGCTTTCAACGTTTCGTCGAACGGCTTAATCAGCAATCAGGAACATATTAATAACAAAAAATCCTCCTCCTCCTCCTCCTCCTCCTCATCATCATCATCATCATCATCATCATCATCATCATCATCATCATCATCATCATTAATGTTCAACACGTTGTTCTGAGCTCGAAGCAATCTGCATCCCAAACAAAGAAAGTTTCGCCAAAAGAGACGTAACACACATACAATAAATAAAGAACCCAGACTAACAGCAGATGTCAGCTTTACACACTGTAGACACAGTTGATAGAATGCCGGGTAATGGTGTCTAAGATCTTAATTCAAATACTCAAAGGCAGTTCTGGAATTTGGATTTTTTGGGGAGTTTTCAAAGCTATCGAGCTACGTAACACTTTCTTGTCGAATATGTACTCTGTTTTAGCGCAGGTCCCATATTTCAAATAATGCTTACAATGCTAAGAGGGATTTTAGTGGCCAACCTCACACAATACCAACCACTAAACAAAGAAACAAACGCACAAACAAACAGACGAACAAATAAACAAAACAAACAAACACCCCCCTGAAAAAACACCCTGAAGCCCCCCCCCCCAACCGGTTATCTCATTGGGGCAATTCAGCATAGCACCAGATGCAGTACTGCGACCATGTTCCAGTCCTCAAAAGAGTAAGCTTAAACTCTGTCTAGGTTTCCTCGCTTTCCTTTCTCCCAATTCGTTCGATATCGTCGGAAATGGACGTCATATTTGAGATATTACTGCAATAAAATAAGGACTTTGTGTTGTGTAATTGAATGTGTAAACTCTCCAGGTGCTATCGGTGACGTTGACGGTGACGGCCGCCTGGACGTGATCGTGAACGTGGTGTCGGTAGGCGTGATCCGAGACAGCCACGCCTACTTCGTCAAGATGAAGTTCGAGACAGACCTCTACAAGTTCAGTCTCGACGACCTCCTGTCTCAGCATCAAGCCACGCCCATCAACGTCACTGTACACGACAGACTCAAGTTCCAGTCCTCCAAGGGAGCTGAGCCGATGACGTCACTACGGTTTCGCCCCGCCAACGAGCAGATTTGGGGCGGGTACATGGGCACATTGGGCGACAGTGTCTTCGATCCGGCGTCTGTCGAGGGGAGAGGCCGGAAGTGATATGCTCGCTATTGTACATTAAAATACGTAAAAGCCAATGAGTGTCATGAATCCTGACAACAATCTATTTTTGTTATCTCATCTCTGATTGGATGTTTTTTAAAAATTAAAACTAAAATGAATTTCTTCTATTTTCGTGGATGTATTTTTATATTTACTTTTTGGGTAGATATATGATGATTTATTCATATTTTTCTTCATCAAAGAAGTTTATTAATTAACCAGTCTTTTTATTTACTCAACGTTTTGTTTTGCTTTGTTGAGTTCTGGGGTAGGTAGTGTAATTACGGAGTGGGGAACAATCGTGGTGCCAGGGGTTTCCGCTAAAGGTACGTGGCTGTAGCGCGCACTCTTACGTGTTCACAAGTCTTTAATTTTGTGGCCCAGGGAGGGGGAGGGGGGGGGGCTTCTGAATTTGCACAAGGTTAAATATGAGTAAATATATATTCATTATCATAAAAGTCGAATGGCGTAAGCGATTACAAACAACTTCTTTTAAGACCCATTCAAATGTGAGGCAGCGTGGTGAAATCAGGCGCTCGTTAAAATAATCAAAGTGAAGAAACTGGAATTTTCCAGCAAATTTGTGAATTTTTATCGAATTGTTGTTTTTTCGCTCAACACCTTTCATGCCCATTAAAGAACATGTGTGAATTTTACTGAAAAATGTCGATTAAAGGCACAAAAAAAAGTAAAATTTCAGTTTCCACGAACTCTTAAGCTAAGGAAATAACTAAACTTTGGCGTCCATTTTCTTGCTAATTTTTCCCCTGAAACCAGGTGACTCCACCTCCTTCTATCACCAATATCTCGACTTGTACCCAAGATAAATGGATATTTTTTTCAGCGAAAGCAAGACATATGAACAGGCCTTAAGATGATACCAATAACCCCGTATGCCCAAAAATTGACGAGTGCCTGATTCCACCGCGTCGTGACACAAATTGTCCGGCTTGAACCTTGACCGCCAAGTAGATTGTAACGACGAAAAGCATTCAGCAATGAACGGGAACTGTGTTCATTTAATTATTTAGCTGGGCGCTGTAAGTGTTTTTCTCCAAATTTTCGTTCCACTAATTTGGGAGTTGCTACTCAGGGGCTTATACAGCATGTTTCAAACGCTTGCAGATGTGCCGTATGTTCTACTTACCATTAAAGCGGGTGTCTGTGATATAGCGGTAGGCGCTTTGCTGTTGCATGCAGAAGACCCGAGTTTGATTCCCTTGTGGGGATATTTTTTATCGAGTCTCTATTGGTCCTTCTGTTGGGACACTGTGTCCATGTCAGCCCCCTCAATGATCGTGTTTGTGTACGTGGGGCGTTCATCAATCAGTCTTTACCCTGACTCTGAAGGAATATCGTACAACGACGTAATTTGGAGAATGGAATTTCTATATTTCTGGAACCCCACGACTAGTTTTTAGGGAAAATCTGATGAGCAGTGCTGTGTGCATTTGATAAAACTTTTTTTTAAATTGAACATAGTTCTAGAGGATCAAACGACAATGCCATTGTCAATGGAAACATCGTCGACATGTCATTGTCAGCAATGGTCCTGGTTCAAATCTCCAACTGTAGTTTTGGGGAGTCTCTGAGGCTCTCCACACGTTTGCCCCCCCCCCCCCCCCCAATTGGAGATGGGCGTTAAATTCGGAGGTATCACCTCTTAAATGACCTTATAGTGTTAAAAGGGGCGAGAAACAACATAATGCAGAATACACAAACATGCAATTGGTATGTGACACTCAAAATTCACAAACACTCACGACATTGGAAAGAAGAAGACAGTACAACAAGAGAAAATGTTCTAGGACGGGCACCACTTTATTGTAAATTGTAATATAAGGAGAATTACTCATCAATTTCAGAGGAAAATCAAAATTCTCCAGCTCTCACAATCGTGTATGAACCGTTTAGTGGGGTTAGTCAGACCAAGAAATAATAATAGAGCGCCTTTAATAGACCCCCGCAAGTCACAAATACTTGGCGTTGTTGTTGTTGTTGAGGATGATGCTTTTATTAACTCATTGACGACCCGCAGTCTGGCCATCACTTAACAATGTTTAAAGACACGCTATTTTGGGGCACTTTGAAAATAAAAAAAGATGAACAGCTTCCTTATCTGCTCAAATTTTTCGATTCCATTTCTTTTATCAAGAACGTAAAACGACAGGCAACAACATACATTAATGTATTTAGGTCTATGCCAATTTGAGTTTCTGATTTGTGTATGATACTTCGAAAGGCGTCGAAACATTGCCTTTTTAGCTGCTTATCGGACACATGTGCCCACTTCGTCCTTAATGAGGTAAAAGACATTTATTTTTAGAAGTGATAGCGCCCAATCTTCGATCTGTAAGAGAGTACTGACAGTTATTACATTGTCAAAATGAATTGTGTTTCACTAAATCAGCGTCTTGTCTTAATAAATGCTTGTAACTGGTTCAAAGTAGACATTTTCTTAAACATGAGAGATTTTAAATTATAGAGTATACAATCCTGAAACTCTACAGGAGGAATACACAACCCTGGTAGGTCCTACTTTTCCCTCTGAGCCTTTCATTTCTAACTAGCCATCGTGGTTTTTTTCCCCTTCTGCAGAAAAAAATAGATACAAGGCAGAGAAAGGCGCAGTAAAAGGCTTTGTACCAAGTTATACATTGTAGGAAAATATACTCCTTCTTTGAGTGCCTTAAACGGGTGACACAGACTAATCACTAAAACACGAAACTACATGCCTGTTATGATCAGTCAAATTGTGTTAAATTGTTTGACAGTGTTACGATGTTCCTCACCACAGAATCACCAGTAGCATCGTGGATATAAACTATGACTTGACTCTTTTCATTTCTTCAGTTCAGACTATTCTCGCTAAGGAAGCGATGCTAGGAGAAATGGTGGAAAAGAAAAGGCTGGATTGATTATAAAAATTTTATACTTTTAAACTATTTAATAGTTAACACCCCTATTGGCATAATTTCAATTTTTAAGGAGGCGGGCTACTTCGATCCTGCTCAACCAGGCAATACCTCACGAAGTGTATTTCAGAATCAAAGATTAAAACAGAAAATCGTACTTGATAAAGTAGACATAGCCAGCTTGGGAATCGGACCCAGCTGCTGCACACAACGGCTGGGGGCCTAACCATTGCATAACTGACGCTGGTGAGGAGAGCCTTCCTTAGAGTTAGAGACAATTGATGGCTTTTAAGGACAAGCGGGCTAACCCACATTTTTTTTGACCTACACCAAAAGTAGGCATTGTCCTACCTATAGGAGAAGTTTGGTTTCATTGGGGTGTATATTTGTTTGGTTATTGAGAAAACCCTCCCTGTCTTTTAAAGAAACTGAGCAAGGGGCAAAAACTTTACCTTCGATTTTTATGAAAACAGCATTTCTCGGGATAGCCCCCTTGTGCTTAAAAGCGACCAATTTTTCAGAACAAAAACATGGCACCGGAGGCTCTTTTGCTTGTTTGTGCAGTATGGCTTTAAAGCACATGCCAGCTGTGTCGGGTAGGCTAAGAGATTAAAACATCTGAATCTTTCGCTCTTTTCCAATGGGACCAAGCCAAGTTGACGGACAGCCTTAAAGTTAAAGAACTCCCAAACAACACAAATTCAAGAAAAATGGGGCCACCCTCTCTATGGTCCAGTAAGATATCGGCGTACCATTTCTTTTGCTTGTAAGAACAACAGTATAATAATATAGGATGATGAAGAGCACATTTGAGGCGAGGCACTTGGACAGAAAAGTGAAATAAGGAGAAGCATTTCCATAACCAAAAGCAATCGAAATGGACAGGACAGTAGTTGAACGCAGGGCAAGAAAGAAACTGAGGTATGGGATGGAATATTGATCCAGTGAAAGAATGGTATTAGTAACAATATACTTCGGCCTTTCGAAAAGCCAAGGCTGTCTTCTTAAATAGTGTTGAAGTGTTCCGTTTTAACTATCGATAAGCCCAATTGTATCTGGTTTATGAAGTAAAATATTCATTTCTAGTGAAAATGCTGAATAAGGGGTCAATGCACTGAGAACAAACTCACAACCGTGTTCTGTTATCCACCCCCCCCCCCTTCCCCTCACCCTCTTAAAAAAACTCAACCAAAAGACCCGCCCAACACTAATTTTCATACCGGTGTCTAGCGTTATGTTGACATTCTGCGTTTAAAAAAAAAAAAAAGAAAAAAAAGAAACTCTATGCGCTAATCCCGCATGTGCGCCCCTCCTCCAACCCGAAATAGAAAAACGAATTTAGGATAAAATATTTTGATTAAGAAGATAAAAAATCAAAATCTGGGACAGAGAACGCCGCAGCAGCGAATCAAATTGTTTTTAAGAACGCGTTACAAAAGCACGCCTATAATGTTGGATGCCAGTTATGTGAAGAAAGTTCGATAGTCCCTTGGCAACGCAATAAACAATTTATATTTTGTGAATTGTGGCGCCTGTGGATACCATCATAATGTGGCGTATCGAGATAGAACGACGGAGTAATTTGCGCAAGTGAACCTTTTCGCCGAGTGCAAGAAGAATAAAAAAAGAACATAAATAATTATTGCCTACGAAATAAAATTGATTCCCACTTTGCTTAAACAAAATGGGAGTACATTTAATCAATTTCCATTTTCTTTTGTTATTCACAAGTCAATCAACATTAGAGAATATATATTTTTTCCTGCTTCTCTCTCAAGCTGCATAGTTTGGGATTGGGACAAAAACTTTATGCGCCATAAGCAGATCAGAGGTCACAGAACTAAACTGTTGAGACCGAAACAGCGTACAGAACTCTAAAGTGGCAGATAGATTTGCCGATTAAAAAAACCAAACTGGGCCATTTACAATGAACTGCTAAGAAGGACAGTAACTTTCTAGATGTGTCTATGTGCCTAGAGGTCACTTCTAAATTGCCAGAAAGCTCTACGTGCAATTGTCTGTTGTCTTTGCAACTGTTCTATGTTTAACCTGAAAGGTGTATTTGACGCCGGAATATTCTTGAGGCCCACAGATCCCCAAATCTTGGTCGCCAAACTGTTTTGAAAAGTAGTCAGTGTGAGATGGCAGAGGCTAGGTGTAGAGCATAGCGGGGGATTTTGCGAAGTAATGATTATTACTAATAGTTTGTGGTTCGTACAACAGGTGCGCATTTTAAGTAAAAAGCTAAATAGGATTAATTGGTTCCGTGTAACCTGCCAGCTTGCGCCATCTACAATCAATTCTCCATACTTTGGGCTTTGCTTACAAGAGGATGTCATGAAAAATCAATAGAAAAAGTCTAGTAACGATAAAATAGAGATCTATTATCCTTCTACAATTCCATCTTAAGATCAGTGAATATAAATGACATCAATGTTTGCAATATGCATGCTACTGGAATCCCGATGAGTAGCAAAGATAACCTACGCTGCTGTGATGATGGATGATATAACACATCTATGCCCTCGATGATAGCACAATTTTTGTAAGATGAATAGATCTAGACCCTTATCATAAATCGATAATTTGTATTTATCAAAAACCTTCATAAGAGTACACATAGAACATCAAATCAACGACAACATACAAGCTCTGAGGTCAGCGACTTCATCGTCACTCTATCGTCCCTTAACAACAATTATCACAACAATATCGAGACATCAGGGATGTTACGTCTTTCTCCGATAGAAACAAAGACTTCTGAGATCCATGAAAGTTTCTATACCAACACATATTCAGAAATGTCGTGTTGGGATTTCGAACCATTGTCTCCCGCACCACTGCCTAGAAGTAATACCTTTGACTTGAATTATAACATTATAATCTTTAGATCATGCACTTGGAAACAAATCCAGTTCACTAAGAAGCGTATCATTTGACTAAATTAGAGCCAAATTAAGAGAAAGGAGCCTCATACACTGGACTAAAATGAAAATGGTGTTTTAGGCGTTCGAAGTGCCCACGCTAAACAAATAAGTTAAAAAAATTCGAGAGCTAAGAGCGGCGGCCATGACAATAAGCCTACATGGTCTAGTCATTATACTTCAAGTCAATGAGCATGGCCAACAGTTGAGCTCATAGTTCGCCCCCGGTCTTTGCAGGTGATTCGTTTTTTATGATTTCGATGAATAATGTGTCACCTCATTAGAGACATTTCATAAAATAAAACCTCAAGTTGCTGAACGTTGTCTTCAAAGTGAAATATTAGATTTTTTACTCGTCATTAAAAAAAACAACAACAAAAAAACAACCTTCTATATTCACGTAATTCAAGTTTAGCTTTTGTGATATTTTGAGAAAGGCAAACAGACACTATAAAACAGTTACAGTGTATATTTTGATCGTGACCTTCCTCTCCGCACCACCTCACCCAACTCAGATCCTTAAAGTTTGTAACGAATGCTCATTAACTCCCATGTCTAGCCTGCTAATTACAAAATCGTTATTTCGGCCCATTGAAATAGAATAACATTATCAGTCGAACACTCAAAGAAAAGAAACACACGCCACTATCCCCCCCCCCTTTCTCACGTCGTTTTACAAAAACTAAAACAATCAAGATATCAAGATATCAACAAGAAAAAAAAATCCAAAAGCATAAAATACACGTACAGGGATGTTAAAAATGTAACCATTTACGAGATTTTTCATTTGAGGAAATGTAATTTACCAAAACGTCTGATGTAATGTAAAATATATATCTCCATCAGTGTGTGGACCTACACAACAAACTTCTCCCCGATCAAGGCGTCTGTAGATTTAAGCATAAGGGTTAGTGTAAGGGTCAAAGCTCTGCCCCTTGCCTGAGCCAGGCAGAGGCGGGTAGCGGTAAGGGTCAGGGTAACGGCTGTTCTGCTCCCCGAAGCCTCCGATGGGGTTGTCGTAGTACTGGTCCTTGAGCTGGTCGTCCTTCACCAGCTCGCTGTCCTTGGTCTCCTTCTTGTGTCTGAGGACGCAACACTTGGACATGTAATGTTTCACTTCGTCTTATAGTTACATTTTTTACACCTCTTTCAACACAATTGGTTTCAACGCGCTCGTATGACCTTATCCAGTTGCGAGCGCCGTAAAACTCTTACTGAGAAACAAATTGGTTTCATGAAAGGCAACCTTTACGTATTTGGTCCTTTTCGGATCTATTTCGGGTTTTAAAAAACCTTGAAAAACCAGTGGAAGAAAATCGATGAAATAATAATACCTGTGCAAGAACAGGATACGAAAAAAGGTAATTGTTAATCTGAGGAATAAACCAGGGGCTTATCAAAAACAGGCGGGTATCTTTGCAATTATTGAGTCATTGTGTGAAGTTGACGCCCGATGTTGTTGCATTGAAGTACAGTGTCTACCAGCTTGGTTTTTACCATTTGGTCAGATGTGTGCTTTATCAAGATGGTTTGAGACCGGAGTCTGTGGTGTAGCGGCCAGGCGCTTCATCGTCGCACGCCAAATACCCGAGTTCTATTTCCCCGAAGGGATGATGTAATTTTTATCGAGTATCTAGGTATTTCTGCTGAAATTTGAGGCTGTCTTAACCCAGGTTGGCTCTATCAGGCGAGGTCAGAAGTCCGCCTGCTAAAATTAAATGATCTAAATTGTATCGATTGCGGCGTAAAAACACATACAGAACAACAAAATATGATGTAGGCCGGCGTCAGTGGTGATGTGGTCAGGCACTTCATCGTCGCACGCCGAAGACGTGAGTTTGATTTCTTCTAGGGGGAATGTTTTGATTGAGTATCTCCGTCTTTGTGGGGCGTTGTATCCCTCTCTGCCTGGGTTGGCCCTTCTTTAAATAGACTGCAGGCACGTATTATTAGGTGCCTGACTACTACACCACAGATGTCAGTACATGGGTGTGTGCTAAGTTAAATATTTGTATTGTCTCTACTGTTTGTCTTGCCTTTTTCATTATCTTTACTCTAACCATTGTTACGCTTCGCCCAGAAAAGACCTACAAGTATTTATTTTCTCTATTATGCTATGAATGGCACCAACATACGACATAGATCAAACAAACACACATAAACAAAGCAAGATGCTGCCAGTAAAACAGAATGAAACGAAACAATTGTCTTCGGAGACAATCAAAGTCAAGAGCCCATTAGGTGCCTTTTGAACCTCGTTCACAGCTTAGGTAAAGCATACGTGAACTTGTGTTGTTAATGGACTTTTAGGTATATTGAACCAATTGTCTTTACCACCAACTATGACTGGTTCTTTGAATTAAAAAAAAAATGACACAATTAAAAGGACTATTTATATTTAATCACTGACTTAACCTTTTAATGTTTGGATCTAGAAAAAAGAAAACCTACAGTTAAGTAAGTGACTTAAACTTGTAATTTTTGGAGCTAGTAAAAAATAAAATCTATAGTTAAGACTCTGAGTTAAACTCATAAGGAACTTTGTGGTTTTTTAGTTGACTGAAACCTGGACGCTGCGATAGACTGATTACAATAATTGATTCTAGAGTGTTCGCTGCCATCTCGGCTGGCTGATGACACGGCAGATCGTCATTGTGAGGGGACTAGACTGGCAGTTCCTTGAAACGTGAAACTGCCTAGACACACGTAACGTGGACCGGGTTGATTACCTGAGCTGAAATAATCTAAGTAGTGATATATGTAGAACAATTCTATACTTTTGTTTGTTTCCTGGAAGACGGTTGCCTCCCCCAAAAGCAAAAACAAAAAACAAAAACAAAAACAAAAACAAAGAAATACCTCTAAAAATCTAGTGCCCCCCCCCCCGGGAAACAAACAAATAAATATATAAAAAAAGAAAACCCCACAACAAACAAATAAACGAACAAAAACCCAAACCATCCCCCTCCCCTCCCAAAGAAACAACCCCCTACAAACCATCGACAAAAAACACCCCTCCCAAAAACAACAACAACAACAACAAAATCTCCAACAACAACAAACAAAGAAACAAAAAAAACCCCATAAAGAATGACTCTATTCCTACTTTGACTTTTTTCCAGCAAGCCATTATTCCCATGCTACGTGCATCACTGCAGTTTCACTTCCCAGGAAATGGCAGCCTGCCATTAGTTTGGTCGCCCGCAGGCGCTGGAGCGAGATGGCCTATCACAAGTACGAAAGTGCTACACTTTCTTCCTGTTCCACCGATTACACATACACACGCGCGCGCGTGCGCGCAAACATACACACACACACACACACACACAC
>NW_004797766.1:441055-442050 GCF_000002075.1 Aplysia californica | reverse complement strand
TCACACACACACACGCACGAACAAACATGCACACGCACTTAGACAGACACATACACACGCGTGCGAGCACACACAGACACATACACACATACGAACACACACACATGCAAAGGCACACGCATACGGAAATAGACACACACAAACACACACACGCAGCACACACACACAAGCCACACACACACACGCACTCACACGCACACACACACATACACACACACATACACACACAGGCAAATACATGCAAAAACGCTCGCACATACCTGTACACTGATGCACAGACACACACGCGTACACACAAACACTCACACAAAAACACACACACACGCACACACACACATACACACACACACACAAACGAACTCACACACACAAACACGAAGACACTTCACTGATAAGGCGTTTTGTTGACTTTGGCATTTAGTACAATGCTCTATGGCCACAAGCAACGCAACAACAACAGCATGCTGGCATTTTGATACTGCTTAAAAAAATGTAGTTTATTTTACGAGCCAATCAACGCAATTCAGATAATTAATTTACGAGATAGGCTTCGACTCTGCCTCGCGCGGAAAGGAGGGATGCAACGTCCCAGCAGGAAGACCTAGATATAAGATAAAAAATCTCCTCACTCGGGAATCGAACTGAGCTCTTCTGCGTACAGTGGCGAAGTGCCTAACTGCTACACCGAAAGACGCCGTTTTTTGATATTGTGAATTATTTGATTTTAGTGTAACCTCTAAAGCAATTGTATAGTAAGCTTTGTTCATGTCATCTGAGGTTTAAGACGTGGTTACGAATAAATCTTTATTCCTTATTCTTTTCATTCACTTCACTTTTTTTCATTAAACTGGCTTATTATTCCGGATGTATAAGGATTGAATAGAAAGTCCACTGAACACGACAAGGAAAAACAATTTTTTTGTTTGTTTGTTATAGTAGAGGGTTTTACGGCGCTCGCAAATAATTGTATTTTTTTTTCGGAGTCTGCGATGGGT
>NW_004797766.1:439053-440700 GCF_000002075.1 Aplysia californica | reverse complement strand
AACCCACGACCTTACGGTTGCGAGTCCGAGAGCCTAACCACTAGGCCACCGACGCCACATGACCTAAATAGATTCGATACGGGAGTAAATATTCTATGAGTACGCCATAACAACTCGTTCGTCAATGTCTGATGGTGAACAATGCATTTGCTGTGGAGAATATTCCTTAACGAGGAATAGGAAAAAAAAGATTAAGATGATTTTGGCTTCTGATATGACCAATGAGGCCAAATCTGATAGAAAAGAGCTTGTGTCATCGCATTGTGTTATATAAAAATCTAAATAACTTACCGGAAGTTGTCCCATCGTTCCTTGAGGGAGCTCTCGTTGTTGCAGAAGCTGACGTCATTCTTGCAGCAGACGAACAAGATCCCAAGGACAACGATCACAGCCGCCACTGTCCCCCACAGCTGTAGCTGCTCCTTCCTGAGCGACAGTTCGGGCATTTTAAATGTTTCGTTAAAACTTAAAAAAAGTTGTCTTCATATTGGAAAGAAGCACATAGACATAACAACAATTATTATTATTAAATGCACGGATAGGGTAAGATGGTAAATGTTAGTAAGTTAAGTCAAGTAAGTAAGCAAGCAAGCAAGCAAGCAAGCAAGCAAAGAAGTAAGTAAGTAAGTAAGTAAGTAAGTAAGTAAGTAAGTAAGTAAGTAAGTAAGTAAGTAAGTAAGTAAGTAAGTAAGTAAGTAAGTAAGTAACTGTATAGTCTTAACGTCCCCTTCAACACTCTCGAGTAATTTATGACGCGGTACCTTTATTTTAACTCCATTTCCAAGAGCCTTGAAGTCTCCACAATGCGACCCGAGTTGAAGAACAGCCAGTCAAGGATTAGAACCGTGGCTGTTTGCTCCTTAGTCCGTACGATAACAACTAAGCTAACAGAGCGCCCAGAGTAAGACAGACTGACAAAATGGTGATCTCGTGATTGAGAGATTACGGTGTTCGCGTCTCATTCAGTAGGCCCCTGGTTCGAATCGGGATAGCAACGGAAAACTTTCTTATCTCAAATTCTCTTTTTTTCCACCTCTTTTCCTGTTCTCTATCAATGTTCTGCCTGTCGTTTGCTTTCGTCTCCACTTTGTGCCCCCACCCCCATATACCGTTTGCCCCCTCTTCTGGGCTCCTGACTCTTTCTGCAGTCTTTTTACTGCTACTCCCTGTCTCTTTCTTGCTGCTGTCTTTCAGCCACACCCCTGATCTTAAGGTAGGTAAGGTCGAACACCTATTTCTCTTGGATAAGGGCAAAACATCTTAGAGGTTCCGTGTGCAAGTTGCGCAAGTTAAAGATCCCTTGAAGGTCGAAAATCGATATGAGTAGGCTTCGATCGCCATCCTGGCAAAATTCACAATTTCCTACCAACTGAAAATGTTTAAGGTGTGTCGGGCGCTCATATGACCTTTTGCAATTGCAAACACCGTAAAACGCTTACCCCCCAAAAAAATAAATAAAAGACAGACAGAAACAACAAAAGAAAAAAAAAATGACGTATCAGACCTAAGCCTACGTAAGAGATGAATGCACAGACAGACAGACTGACAGACAGACAGTCAGACGGATAGATAGATAGATAGATAGATAGATTGATAGATAGATAGATAGATAGATAGATAGATAGATAGATAGATAGATAGATAGAT
>NW_004797766.1:436428-438322 GCF_000002075.1 Aplysia californica | reverse complement strand
GGGAGAAAAGGTAAATAATAAGTCCTGCGTTGTCAGAGAAAAACTTAGTTCCATCAGAAAACACTCGTTTAGCCATTTCTTAATTACATATTGAAAGGATTATTACGGTATTCTAATTGTAATATTTCATATTGATTATTTTTGCAACATATACTTCACCACCAAAGGTTAAAATATGCTATAAATTATTATTTGGTCTACGTACTAAAGTTAAAGCCGTTAAAAAAAAAATCAAAGCCTTGGATTTACACTCTCTGTTACACAATATGGCATTTTAAAAACATTATTCATGATATTTGAAAATTGTAAAAATTAGCGTGTTCAGCACTGAATTTGCTTCAAGAAGATGCCCTTGTTTCAGTATCCAAAATTTCCGACAACTGGAACCTTTCTCCAGGCACACGCAAATACAATATTGATTGCATGACTGATCGTAAACAATATCACCCTTATCGCCTTATCGACAGAGTCATTGACAGGTTGAAAGGGTTTATAATTCATTCCATAGACTTGAATTAATCATAATGTTTTAGACCGTCCACTGGCATAGCTGCCGCTCTTTACTCGTTGTAAAAAACTTTCCTGCGAAGCGTGCGCACCATGGCAGCCAAAAATGAAGGGCAAAAAAATGCGCCTCGACGTGTTGGAATCTGGCGCACATCAGTTTTTGGGCATATGGAGTTATTGGTATCGTCTTAAAGCCTGTTCATTTGCTTTGCTTTGAATGAAAAAAATATCTTTCAATCTTGAATAGAAGTCGAGATATTTCTGATCGAAGGAGTGTGGGGTCACTGGGTTCAGAGGTAAAGTTAGCGAGAAAATGGCTGCCAAAGTTTTGGTGACTTCCATAGCTTGAGTGTCCTTGAAAACAGAAAATTTACAGTTTTTGTTCCTTTAATCATTGTTTTTCGGTATAATCAACACAGAAATGTGCTTTCAAATTTTAAATGGACATAAAAGATACTGAGTCAAACATTTTAAAAAATCGATAAAAATTGCCATACCAGGAGACAAAATGTCGTTTTTTTCTTTTAAATATTTTGACGATCGCTCGATTTTACCACGATGCCACACATATGTGTCTCCCTTTAGTCGAGTGCGAGTGGCACTTTTCTTTCCCACACCCTTTATTTAGCACCAAAACTAAGTCAAATGGTGCGCTCCAAAATGGACAGGAATTGCTTCAAAGAGCATGATCTAGATCTAGGATATTATTTTCTTTTCCTTCTTTTCTTCTTTGTGTTTTCCCGCTAGATCTCAGTGGTAGTCGACCGCTAGCTCTTCAACCTGCAGTGCAACAGTTTTTTTAACGTATGTGACCGGTGTTTCCCTCCCTACTTTGTAGGGCCATCTCCTTCCTACTTCCTTATCCCTCAGTCTTAGATGACTGTTGCGGCACCAAGGATGATCGGACAACGCCATTTTTCCGTTCTTCTCTATTTTCAGCCTATCGGAGGCCTTCTTTACCCAACTTTAAACTTGTCAAATTCCGTTATGCTGTCTTCCCTTATCTCTTTTTGTCTGGGCCCTCTGTGATATTATATTTAACGTCTATAGACTCACCAGTTCTTGTCGCTCTCGGACATGCAACAGGTCGGCTCAGCGTTCTCAATGCAACAGCGAGGCAGGTCTTTGGACTCGCAGTGGTACACGTTACCGTCCCGGTCTCCCAGGCTGTCGTCTCTGTAGCACTTCTCTCCCACCACGACTGGGGGTGACAGTGAACAATACAAGAGAAACGTTAGGTAAAAGGAGGAAAAAACTGACATAGAATGAGAAAGAAAATGTGTTCCCAACATGTACGTGCGCCACGCACTCATAACACCCACGCCACGCCCCTGCCCCAGTACCTCATCTTTCTTCTTATCCCCCCAACAATAACAACAACAACAAG
>NW_004797766.1:433543-434996 GCF_000002075.1 Aplysia californica | reverse complement strand
ATCATCATCATCATCATCATCATCATCATCATCATCATCATCATCATCATCATATGACCAGCTTAAATGTACGCAGTAAACACCGCGCAACAGTTTGAGATTTTCACTTAATCATGTTTGTGAAGCAGAAACAAGAATGTCCTCTGGTAGTACCACACGGGATATTTACCAGCTTCTATCACAACAACAGCTACCACTCGCTCCTCCTACTCTGAAAATCATTTACACTTTGCTCTGTTTGCACGATCACGCTTTTTTCTCTATGTAGTTGACTGCGCAGTTCGCTGGAAGTACCACTCAGGAAATTTGCTAGCAAATTCCTAAACTATGTATCTCCCCCAACCTGACTTGTTAAATCGTTTACACTTGCTTTGTTTGCAAGACCAAGTCTGTGTATCCTTTTAGTTGACTTCCTCCTTAAACCAATACTGAACATCGGCTCGATCGAGCGTGCGGTTTCCTGGTTACAGCCATGGTTTTATTGATTCCATCGGTTCATGATCGGAAAATTGGAATTCAAAACCGCGTTTTTGCAGCTCAATGGAGGCTAGGAAAAAACCAAAAAGAAACAATAGCTCGACATTGCCAAGAATAAGGTAGCAAAAAGAAAAGCACAGTTTTAAATTATAGCAATTTCTGGATGTTACTGTTTAAAGTATTGATTACATTTCACAGAATTATGTAGGCTTTCTCTTGGTGTCGTCTTGGAATATAATCATGGGTTTACACACGTGTCGAGCATGCCTTTTGAAAACAAATCCGCAGTTTTTAAGGATGTTCATCCATTTGGTTGGGTTCTATCGGGGATGGATGTTTAGTCAACGATGACTACCATACCATACCATACCATACCATACCATACAACAACCCAAAACAAACCCAACAACCACACACAACAATAAAACAAAATAGACAAAACTAGGACTTGTTTTTTACCTTCCACGAAACAAACAAGAAGCAGAATCAGAAGTGACGACAGAGCACACAGGCAGGACTTCCAGGCTTGTGTCTGCATCTTGCCACCAGGGATGTTTCACAGAAATGCGGGATTTTGTTGTGTGTGCTTCAGATACAGGATTCTGAGAGTAGATCAGAGCATGTCGTAACTTTTGATTCTCGTTTGTATGGTATGTTAGACGTCTGTGCTAATGTACGAATGATGATTAGGAGACAGGACCTACATTATTTAAAGTCTGTTTATGATATACGATATACGTGTATTTCATATATTTTTTAGTAAATAGAACAGAATACAATGTTAGTTAGCTAGACTGATTCATAGATGAAAGGTTAACGTAATGCTTAGACTGATAAACATACAGATAGATAAAAAGGTGGATAGTTAAACCAATAGTTAGACAAACAGATAGATAGATACATAGATAGATAGATAGATACATACATAGATAGATACATAGATAGATAGATAGATAGATAGATAGACAGATAGATA
>NW_004797766.1:432131-433408 GCF_000002075.1 Aplysia californica | reverse complement strand
ACCCCCCCCCCAAATAAACGGTCTTCCTAAACTTTTTTGCTGGTTAAGCTTGATGCCGTTCTACTGGACACGATGGTGACGGCGGAATGGAGTACTTGGGTCATCGTTAGATAAAAAAAGAGAATAAAACAAAACAAAACAAAACACCCCCCCAAAAAAACAACAACAACAACAACAACATTAATTAAAAAATCCCCTAGCAACAAACAACTAAAGAGGGCACATTTCCCATTTGGGGATACATTACTTTTTTGTACTGGGTATCTCGGTCTTTCTGCCTTGACGATGTATCTTTCTTAGCCAGCCAGGTCAGCCAAGGCTAAGCGGATAATTTTAGCCAAACCTTTAGGCCTACAGGAAAACATGTTCCCAACCTGGAATAGTATAGTTAGCCCAACCCTTTACAGGAGAATTAAAATTTACTCAACCCTCTATCGGAAAATCTACCCAACCCTCTACCGGAAAATTTGCTCGGTAAACCCTTTACAGGAGAGTTTACCCAACGCTGAATAGGAAAATTTACTCACCCCCTTAAGGGAGAATTTACTAAAGTTTCTACTGGAAAAGCTACTTAACCCGTTACCTACTAGGGAATTGCGCTATCTACTGTCGGGATAGTTACCTCAGGTTCGCGAGGGGTGCCACTATTTTAAAGGACCTGAAAGGAAAAGGAACAAGCTATCAGTGCGTTTCTGTTGCTTTTTGCTTGTTATGATGGCAGCATGATTCTGGTGCTGATGTTGCCTCAACTGTTTTCTTCGTATCGTAGCTGTTGTTGCTCTGTTGTTGCTGTCTCTACTGCTACTGTTGCAGCATTTATTACGGTCTTCTCTCGTCTTTAGTAATGATCATTATTGTTGCTGTTGCTGTTGCTGTTGTTGTTGTTGCTATCGTCGTCGTCGTTGCCGTTGCCACTGTTGTTGTTGTTGTTGTTGTTGTTGCTGTTGTCGTTGTTTTTGTTACTATTGTTATTGTGGTTGCTATCGTCGTGGTCGTCGTCGTCGTCGTCGGTCGTTGTTGTTGCGGTTACTTTTTTTGTTGTCACTTAGCGTTTAGCGTCAATAAGGGTTTTACGGCACTTGCAAAAACATTTAGGTAATTATCATACGTGCCGTTTGTTGTTACTCTCGAATCTCTTATTGTTACTACTCTTCTCTTTACCTGAGGCTGCTTTTGTTTTTAGTTGTTGCTGGATACGTCATGAACATCGCTGCTCGTGTGGCAACTGAGGTCATCGTTACAACCGACTAAAAAACAACAAACATAAAAATACTCCC
>NW_004797766.1:428331-430775 GCF_000002075.1 Aplysia californica | reverse complement strand
GAGAGAGAGAGAGAGAAAGAGAGAGAGAGAGAGAGAAAGAGAGAGAAAGAGAGAGGGGGAAAGAGGGTTTGGGAGCGTGTTAGATTGAAAAAAGAAAAGGAGAGGGAGCTGGACAGGTGAGCATAACAAATATAACGTAACAATTTATATTGCCTTTCGTGTATTTGACACAAGGTGGTTTGTATCGAGTCATGTTGCATCATTCGAGTGTTTATATTATTATGTTTATCACGGTTAACGGAATCTCCATAAGGACAAATAAAACGTTATTTTCTCTATTTTTTCCTCTCTCAATGGCTTTTTCAATCCTGAAAACCAAGCGAGGGGAAGGATGGGAAAATTCCCCAAACCAGTCAAATTCAAGAAAGCATAGTTTGGGATTCGAACTGGAATCATCTTTACCTTAGTCCGACAGGTTGCGCTCGGAAGTAGCGTAGCACCCGCGTAAACTATGATATTCTTGGATCATCATCATCCAGTACCAGATCTGCGACAGACATCGGTGATCATGGTACTACATTCATTCCTTTGCACGGATGCTCTTAAAAAAAAAAAGCCACGTTTCCCTGATTTTTTCCTTGTCACCCATTTATTTAGGCCTACCCCTGCCTCGTTTGCCTTCAATTTCGCCAGTGAGAGCTGGATGTTCAAGACCCTTATGTCTATTCAGGTGTCCCAAAAACTGCATTTCTGGTTTCCTGATTGTTTTTAACAGTGGGTGTCCCACGTGGGCTTCATCAAGCACTACCTCATTTGATTTCTTTTCCTCCCACGATACTCTTATCTTTCCAGCTGTTGTTGCTTCCATTTTTATTTTCACTGCCTTTAGTGATTGTCCAGCAGCATAATATAGAAGGGTTGACCATATGGCATTTCAAAATTTTCGTTTTGGTAGCCATTGAGATGTTTCTTGTTTTTCAGAATTGGGCTCATTTGATTGAAACTAGCGTTAGCCATTGCTTCTCCGTTTTAATTCTGTGGAACATTTGGCATCACATGTTATCATATATCCTAGATATTTAAACTGTTGGACTTGATTCTTTTTATTGGATAGACATTCGCACAACGGTGATAGAATACTAAGTACAGTCACATAGCAATTTAAAGGCACAGACAAATGATAAATTTACCAAAGTATAAAGCCCCCCCCTCTCTCTTTTTCTCCTCCTGTCGCCTTTGCTCAGTTCTGTCTGTCTGTCTGTCTGTCTGTCTGTCTGTCTGTCTGTCTGTCTGTCTGTCTCTTTCTTTGTCTTTGTTTTTATCAATGTCTCTGTCCTTCTCTCTCTGGAAGTCCTTCTCTATTTTTGTCCGTCTGTCTGACTGCTTTTCTGACCACCTGTCCGTCTGTCTGTCTCTCTGTCCGTATGTCTGCCTGCCCTCCTGTCTGTTTGTCTGCCTGGCTGTCTATCTGTTCCCTCTCTCCCTCTCTAGTAAAACTTCAACAAAAATGGGACAAGGACAGCATAGAAAGAACACTTTGTACATAGA
This sequence comes from Aplysia californica, assembly GCF_000002075.1. Classification (NCBI taxonomy): domain Eukaryota; kingdom Metazoa; phylum Mollusca; class Gastropoda; order Aplysiida; family Aplysiidae; genus Aplysia; species Aplysia californica. The sequence continues at coordinate 429,287 of NW_004797766.1, read as the reverse complement.
GCTTTAGGAACTACCTGAGGGTCTTGTCTCTTCCTTCTTTCCAGCTGTTGTTGCTCAAATGGAATGAGTTGAGCTTAGGCACAGACCTCGCCTCATTTCACTTCTCCTTTATTTCAGTCGGCATCGAGTGCAACAACGATTACTTTAAGGGCATTTCGATTGCTTGTGACTTCGTCGTTGGAAGGATTTCAGAAAATCTATGATCAAAGGGAAGTTGAACAATAGATTTGTCGTTCGTGGGCGCTCCCTTCAGACAGTGGCCTTTTTCTTTCCTTCTAGACGCAATGTTGAGGTTCGAATCTTTTTGGAAGTGTTGAGTCATGATTCTCAATCTCCTAGAAATACTATATCTCTTCATCCCTGTTTACGGGTGGCCTAGAGTGTGCCACTGGTAAGTCCTACTTTTCTTAATTAACAGTGCAGGACAGCTGGCGAGCAGGAAGTCGGCGAGTGTTTAATAGCATGATGCTTAACAAGGGTATAGTCAGGAGAGGAAACCTATGAAAAAGGCGTAAGAATTTCATGTGATGAGGCAGCAGCCAAAACACACAAGTATTTTTTTATATTTCTTTGGGGGGGTCATTTCAGTTCTATGAAAACAATAATCTTTACTGAAAAATAGCAGGAAAATAAGAATCTATGGTGTAGAGGGTAGATTAGATTCTTGGCCATCACACGTAGAAGGTCTGGGTTGGATCTCAAATCTGGGAGAATTTTTATTGAGTATCTCTATTTTTCAGCTAGGACTTTGCACCCTTTTCAGCCATGGTTAAGATTTACTGTCAGAATCAAAGCCCAGCTCCTAAATGATCTAGACTATGTCGATGAGGTCGTAAAGACCGACAAAATAAAATAGCAGGAAGTAAGCAGAAGCTCAAGAATGAATTGTGTTTGACACCCACAGGAAAATCCCCGAAAGACGAGCCTGTCAGAAATACACACAAACGGAACCCCCC
>NW_004797766.1:427120-428231 GCF_000002075.1 Aplysia californica | reverse complement strand
ACACACACACACACACACACACACACACACACATATATATACACACACACACACACCATCATGGATCCAAGTAGTCAACGTGAAAGACAGCCTTGACGATTACTGAAAAGGGACAGTGTCAAAAGTCATCAAGCGAACGAACACAACTTTCTCTGTGACAATGTCGAGAAGTAAACCACATTGTTTATCCGACAAAGTCAACGAACTTTCAAACCAAAGAGTAACAATAACACCGAGCAACACGTAATGTGCATCGTATTGCTGACTTTTATTTAAATTTTTTTACCTTTCAGCATTGCTAAAAGGACAACAAGATTAAGTATCCTGGTACAAGAACAAGTACTTCGCTCTACATATTATTATCGGTATTGCCTACCAAAATCGGAGATTGCAAGCAACAAATGTAAAATTTCAGGTACCCTCAGTCATGGCCGAGGAAAATAATAATAATAATAATAATATTGTGAACATTGATCAAATAAATAAGTATACCATCTACTCACAATAGTTACAAGTAGGCTTAAATTAAGCCATGCAGAAATCGACTCTCATTATTCAGACGAGAATTGTATTAATAGAAAAATAATAAATTACAAAGCAGTGTCATTGGAGCAGTTGGCTAGATCTAGCAAAACAATAATTGTTTTTATAGAATAACTGGCTCGTGTGCTAATAAACGAATTCATCTCTCTGGCCCTTTCTCTCCCAATATACAACCAAAACTCATTAACAACAACAACAACATCAACAAAAGCAACAACAGCAACAGCAATAACTACAACAACATCAGCAACATCAACAACAACATAAACAACAACAGCAACAGCAATAACCACACCTATCATCAGCATCATCAACAACAACATAAACAACAACAACAACAACAACAACGATGACGACGACGACGACAACAACATCAACACCTTGTTTGTCATGCACTTTATTTTGCCGTTACCTTCATCAGTGTTCACTATGTTTATTTCACTTTAAATTCTTTGTCTCTCCCAATTATTCTGACAGAAACAGACACACATACACGCGAACACAAACACATACGAACACACGCACAACAACGCACAAAAGGGTTCTTGTACGAACATATTATTATACA
>NW_004797766.1:414752-427020 GCF_000002075.1 Aplysia californica | reverse complement strand
AAGCGAACGAACACAACTTTCTCTGTGACAATGTCGAGAAGTAAACCACATCGTTTATCCGACAAAGTCAACGAACTTTCAAACCAAAGAGTAACAATAACACCGAGCAACACGTAATGTGCATCGTATTGCTGACTTTTATTTAAATTTTTTTACCTTTCAGCATTGCTAAAAGGACAACAAGATTAAGTATCCTGGTACAAGAACAAGTACTTCGCTCTACATATTATTATCCGTATTGCCTACCAAAATCGGAGATTGCAAGCAACAAATGTAAAATTTCAGGTACCCCCAGTCATGGCCGAGGAAAATAATAATAATAATAATAATATTGTGAACATTGATCAAATAATAATAATAATAATAATAATATTGTGAACATTGATCAAATAAATAAGTATACCATCTACTCACAATAGTTACAAGTAGGCTTAAATTAAGCCATGCAGAAATCGACTCTCATTATTCAGACGAGAATTGTATTAATAGAAAAATAATAAATTATAAAGCAGTGTCATTGGAGCAGTTGGCTAGATCTAGTAAAACAATAATTGTTTTTATAGAATAACTGGCTTGTGTGCTAATAAACGAATTCATCTCTCTGGCCCTTTCTCTCCCAATATACAACCAAAACTCATTTACAACAACAACAACAACATCAACAAAAGCAACAACAGCAACAGCAATAACTACAACAACATCAGCAACATCAACAACAACATAAACAACAACAACAACAACAGCGATGACGACGACGACGACAACAACATCAACACCTTGTTTGTCATGCACTTTATTTTGCCGTTACCTTCATCAGTGTTCACTATGTTTATTTCACTTTAAATTCTTTGTCTCTCCCAATTATTCTGACAGAAACAGACACACATACACGCGAACACAAACACATACGAACACACGCACGTCAACGCACAAAAGGGTTCTTGTACGAACATATTATTATACACATACCCCCCGCCCTCCCCAAACCTTGACGCACACATACACACTCACTCACACACTCAAACATACACATAAACACACACACAACACACACACACACAACACACACACACACACACACACACACACACACACACACACACACACACACACACACACACACAAACACACGCAAGCACTCATATAAACCAATGAGGTAAACAATATCCATTAACTGCCACTACATTTTCAGTCTGCTTGTGGATTGCCAAGCTAACGGTCAGAACAGCCGCCTAATGGAAGAATACTCAACTCCAGCCCTCGACTCTCGCTATAAACAGTTTGATAGATAGATAGATAGATAGATAGATAGATAGATAGATAGATAGATAGATAGATAGATAGATAGATAGATAGATAGATAGATAGATAGATAGAAATTAAATGAAACAGGGTGGATACGTCTGTGCCACGTATACCTGCCTGGGTGCATGCGTGTATGTATGTGTGTGTGTGTGTGCGTGTGTGTGTGAGTGTGTATGTGTGTGTGCGCGTGCGTGCGTGTTTGTTAGTTTGTTTGTGTGTGTATGTGTGTGTGTGTGTTTTTGTGTTTGTGTTTGTGTTTGTGTGAATGCGATTGTGTTGTTATGAATAGTGCATTCAAATTTTACATCAAATGCTGATGAGTGCATACTGTCCTTATTTCATATCAAAATGTCACATGATGGAACTTGCAGGTTAATGTCTGAGTGGGGTCCGAATTTTTTTCCCTTTCTCAAATATCATCACTACGACGTCATAGTGGTGAATTGTTCGCGCTACCTTCAAACTGAACTTTATTGTGTCTCTTTGTCGTTAAATATCCCAATTCGGAATTTCTTTTGTATAGCTTGGGACAATATTGAGTTTTATGACAGCCGATATGAAGTAAGAACAGTTGAAGCATGATTGCTGCTGCATGATTGCAGGGTACAACGGCTCTGATTGCACAAAGGAAGAGATAAGTAAGTATGTAAACACACAAAAACATACACAATGATTGAGATATAGAGAGAGAGAAAGAGAGAGAAAGAGAGAGATAGAGATAGATAGAGATAGATAGATTGATAGATAGATAAATAGATAGATAGATAGATAGATAGATAGATAGATAGATAGATCGATAGATAGATAGATATATTGTGAGAGAGAGAGAGAGAGAGAGAGAGAGAGAGAGAGAGAAAGAGAGAGGGAGAGAGAGAGAGAGAGAGAGAGAGAGAGAGAGAGAGAGAGAGAGAGAGAGAGCATTAAGAAAATTAAGCAAAAAAAGCTGTACACAACAAGAGCAAAGACAGCAGTGGCATAAAGAACAAACATCTTTTTGTCAGTTTTTTTTTCAGTCAGGCAGGCTTGTTAAAATTTCGAAGTTCCAACAAAGTAAGCGAATTTCCTAGTTTACAGTGTTTGCTTCTATTGCCAGTATGGCGAAACTGAAGGTACTATTGCATAGACAGAAAGTTTCCTTCATACATATTGACATGAGGGACAAAATGTGTAAGCGAGCTTGCAGAAATTGCTAGGTGATAAAGTAAACAGAAGAATATCAATGGAAAACATTATTGGCAACAGTTTTCTAAATGTGAGAGTTAAAAAAAAAACATTGCAAAATTAACGTCTTTCTTTATATATTAATATTATTATATCCAAAATATCAAAATGTGTGTCTTCCTTTGGCCACTCCTGTTCCTGCTTATCGTAGTCTTAAACACTTTAAGGTCCTATATTTTAAAGATTTATATTGCAAAAAGGGTCTGGCAGTTCAGGCGACATGAAACTAATCAATTGTTTGCACGGGAAGGTGCAGAACGTAAACCTTTATGCCACGTCTTGCAATGGATGTTTGTGAACATGAGTAGCAATTGTATATCTCTATCTAAACTAACCGCTGATTTTCACACCCTCTACGATTTTTCTGTTCATATAAGTTCTTATTTGGCTTTGCTAAATTCGACAGTCGTCTGTGGTGTAGCGGTTAGGTGCTTTGACGTCACACGCAGAAGATACAGATTTTATTCTCGTGCAGGGAGAGTTTTATTTAGGATCTCCATCATTCTATTGGGACGTTCTATTCCTCTCAGCCCGGGCTGCCCAAAGAAGCCCGCCTCCTAAATGTTAAGAATAGTGTCGATGGCTTGTTTTGGGGATATTTTAAAGGTCTCTACACATCTGGTTAAGCCCTATCGGAGATGGACGTTAAACTTGGAGGTCCCGCCTTTTGAATAACCTTACAGACCGTTTTAAAGGGGTATGAAGGCTGTACAATTTCACGAATAAAGGGCTCCATGACGGAACTCCCACAATATCCAAATTGCACACAATATAACGTGTTGTGTCCTTAACCCACACCTGGCTCGGATCCGCACCCTTTGAACTAAATGCATGTAATATCTCACGAGAGGAGAGCGGGCTAAAATCAAATAAAAATGTGTCATGACGCGGTGGAATCAGGTGCTCGTCAATTTTTGGGATTGTAGAGTTATTGATATCACCGTAATGCTTGTTCATTTGTCTATCGTTGGATGAAAAAATACAAAGCTATCTTTAATAGAAGTCAAGATATTTGTAATTGAAAAATGTGGGGCTGTGTGGTTTCAAAGTTAAAATTGTCAAGAAAATGGCAGCGAAAGTTTGGTGATTTCCATAGCTTTTGAGTACTTGGAAACGGAAAGTTTGCTATTTTCATGCCTTTAATCCACTCAAAAATATGTTCTTAATTGGACATAATAGGCGTAGAGCCAAAAACCAGCTTTGATACGTGTGCATTGGCTGATCTAGATTCCCGACCAGTTCCGTACCCAATGCTGTGGACGCCAGTAGCTGAATAAATATGCAGTCCGTTATAGAACTCGATTCCTGTCTTAAGAACACTTTAAGGTACTCCTACTTTCTCTTCTGCTGAGCTGCCTTTGTTCTGTCCTTGGATTTCAGGTCGATTCCGATGTCAAAAACTAGACTAAGGATGAGGATGGTGGGGAGGGATGAGGATGGAGGGAAGACATAGACTTTGACCTTTCCTTCTGTCCCCGTCCCCTCCCCCCGGTCTGATGTTGCTGTTGCCACATTGCTATTTGCCTGTACTCTTAAAAAATGCAACCAAATTTTATGAAGCCAAGAGAGAAGCCTGCAAGCTGCACACTACCACAAGTCAGGTGGAAGTGAAGCTTTTAAATGCTCAAAATGTAGCAAACTCTTCTTTGTCAGAGCTGGTCTCATTGGCCATAGTAGATGCCACATTATGTCATCTTAATCCTTATTTTCTCTCCTGTTCAGATGCATAGCCATCGTCAAATACTGACAGATGAACTATTATCTTCTTTTCAAGGGAGAGCGCTATTGTGGGCAGCGAGAAGACCTCGCGATAGATCCACGCTACAGTGACGCCTTTGAGGTGTCAAAGCATTCGTCCCTCAAGGGAAGCTGCAAACAACCTTGGCTGAAAATGACATGTCTGCTTCGGAGACCTCTGAGGTTGTCGTACAATGATCTGCCATTCATTACAGTATTCAGCCGCTCTGGTGCACTGTTCCTACGATTGGGCTGACGGCTGTTCATGACTTTATGTCGTCTGTCCGTTGTAGTATCTGCCTTCCAACTACCCCCGCGCGTTTTAGATTGGCTTATAGTATTACTTTCTGAAGTGTGTAGCAAAACTTTACAGTAACACTATTAGCCGGCCAGTTGACACGAACGTATCACATTGGTCTCTCAGGCCAGAGAGCGTCCAGTGTTTGCGGCTGACCCCGGGAATGACTTAATATGTCAGCTCCAGATTGCACAAGGTGGATTTAAAAAACTATTCACTTTCATCCTTGTGTTGGATTTCAGGACAGGAATACGGAGTTGATAGACGGCAGTGGTCCGGTGTCCGTGAAGGAAGCCATCATGTCCGGGTCAGCAGACAGCACGGTGGACATGCCCAGTCCCATGGAGGTCAGGTAGTCCTCGCCTGTCAGCTGGGACATGGCTGGTCCATGGGGGTGGTGCACTGACAGGGAAAAACAAAACAGTGTTTGCTGCGGAATTTGTTGGTACAAAGTCAAAGCAAGTATATTACAGCATCTCAAATTCCATATAATTTCTTTCACTTCTCTGCCACTCTCTTACTCTCACGCTTTCCTTGCTCTTTCTTTCTTTCTCTTCTCCCCCCTGTGAATGTCTTGTCTGTCTGTCTGTCTGTTTGCTTGTCTGTCGGTCTGTCTGTCTGTCTGAGACGTCTGTCTGTCTCTCCCCCGCACTCCTTTTCTCTAATAAAGGCAAGCACTAAACACAAACAAACACACATACTCTCTCTCTCTCTCTCTCTCTCTCTCTCTCTCTCACACACACACACACACACACACACACACACACACACACACACACACATACACACAAACATACGCACACAAAATCTTCTCACAGCCCCAACTACCATCCCTGGGTTAGGAGCCACCCGACAGATCTGTTATACACCAAGAAATAGTGAAACCCATCCCTTGGTAAAACACTACACACGAACATCTCTCGGGGGAGTCACTCTCACATTTTTTTTTCTTCAAAAGCAAGAAGCCTTGCTCTTACACAGACTGGGATAGGTGGCATGGCAGTTGAGGTCTTTGCCGTTCACGTTCATAGACGTGAATTTGAATCTCATATGGAAAAGTTGTTTTATCGAGTATCCGCGTTTTTCTGATACGATGCTGTTTCCTTCTCAGTCCAGGTTGACCTTGAAGGGCCGGGTGGAAGCAGTCTGCCTCCTTAAATGGTCATACTTATCTCCCCCACCCCCCAATTTAAAAAAATAAAAATAAACATACAAATTAGTAGACAAAAAGAAAAGAAAAAGAAAAAAGAAATTAAAAAATCCCAAACCCACAGGAAACACGCACTCCCTCAGAAAAAACAAACATCAAGAGCAACAAACACAGAAACAAAGAAACAAAGAAGAAAAACTAAAAAAAGACCCCTTCGCCAACTACACTCTCATAACACCCCTGGCGCGAGCGAGCGAGCGAGCGAGCAGGCTGGAGGGGTACTTACTGTGTGACACCATGCCGTGATGACCCATGGCCCGCGGGCTATGACACGATCCTGACCCCCCGTTGGTCATGGCGCCGTACAGACCTCCGACGTCTTTACTGGCCACAGCCCCGTACAGTCCCGGGACGTCTTTGCTGGTGACGGCGGCGCCGTACATGCTGAGCGTGTCTTTGGCGCGGTACGATTTGTCCAGCAGGTTCAGGGGGTCACTGGCCTCGTTGTGGTAGTGCGACGCGCCCACTGGGAGCCGCTGCTGGATCACTGGCACGTGCTCCACCAGAGGTTTGGGGGCCGGGGGGAAGGTCGGTGGGGAGAAGTAGTCTTGGGAGAGGGTGGGTGGTGGAAGTGGTGGTAGATGTAAGGATCATTTTAAAAAAATGGGACAGTAGTTTTTGTTGTAGTAGTAGTAGAAGTAGTAGTGGTAGTAGTAGTGGTAGCAGCAGTAGCAGCAGCAGCAGCAGCAGCAGCAGCAGCAGTAGTAGTAGTAGTAGTAGTAGTAGTAGTAGTAGTAGTAGTAGTAGTAGTAGTAGTAGTAGTAGTAGGAGTAGTTGTAGAAGTAGTAGTAGCAGCAAGAAGAAGAGGAAGAACAAGAACAAGAAGACCACGAATAGGAACACGTATAATAAGCAAAAGAAGAAGAAGAAGAAGAAGAAGAAGAAGAAGAAGAAGAAGAAGAAGAAGAAGAAGAAGAAGAAGAAGAAGAAGAAGAAGAAGAGGAAGAAGAAGAAGAAGAAGAAGAAGAAGAAGAAGAAGAAGAAGAAGAAGAAGAAGAAGAAGAAGAAGAAGAAGAAGAAGAAGAAGAAGAAGAACAACAACAACAACAACAACAACAACAACAGCAGCAACAACAAAAGCAAGAACAACAAGAACTACAATAACAAGAACAGTAACAACAACCAAAAGAACAATAAAAACAACGACGACGATGACAGAAACAGCAGTAACAAGATACAACGCCCCGGATTTATGGCCATCTATTCATCATCCCTGGGCTCGCCACTTTTTACTCCTTTTTAACCTTAAAGTGTATAGTCTTACAATGAATCGCACATGAAATGACATCCTCCTAACCCCCCTCCCCCCACCCCAACCAGAACTGGCCTCATCCCACCCACCCCTTTCCTCCAGACTCACCTGTGCCCTGGTAAATGGAGTGAGATTGCACAAAAGAAGCAGCTGCCGAGTGCTGGTTGTGCACCACATTGAAGGCACTGCCGGATCCCGTAGAACCGGATCCAATAGAAGAACCGGGTACAGAACCTCCCAATCCGCCCATGGAGCTGTTAGCGGCACCGAGTCCGTATCCGTGCTGCATAGAAGGCGCAGGGCAGAATGGCCCAAAGTAGGCAGTGACGTCACTCGGGAATTGTGGGTTGTCACTGTAATGCGGAAATGACGTAGTGCTTTCGGCGTCTGCTTTTGCGCCGTAAGGTGTCTGATGATACAAACTTCCGGTGAACGTTCCGGGGTGATGGTGGTGGTGGTGATGATGGTGAGACAGGAAGTTGCCGGGGTGGTAGGGGTAGGGGGCGTAGACGTTGGTGCTGTTGTTCATCGCATGGTTTCCTACAGCAGACGAATTGCTGTTGCTGTTGATGCTATTGCTGCTGGTATTATTATTGTTGTTGTTGCTGTTATTGTTGTTGATATTACTGTTATTATTAACACTGCTGCGAATAGGCGAAGAGGAGTTGACAACAGCTGAATGAGAAGGATCGTGATTACTGCTGCTCGCAATGTTAGCGGTGGTGTTGTTGGCGTTGTTGATATTGCTGTTGCCGTTGTTGTTGCTGTTGTTGGAGATGGTGGTGTTGATGTTGCTGTTACTGTGGTTGTGGCTGCGGAAGGCGCTGCTGTAGAGGTTTGAGCTGAAGTTGCCGACGTATCCAGTACCCGGACTGGAGTGTGGGAGGTTGTAATCGCTACCTTGTTGGCCTGTAGGGATAAAAAAGTTCGTGTGTCAGTGGCTGACGATGACTTACACGTCTGGAGAGGAGAATTCTTGAAGAGCAATTTTATTAAAAGAAATAAGGATTATAAGAAGATTTGTGGATTCTGTTATGGCCAATGAAACCAAATTTGGCATAGAAAATACATTGTGGACATTTAAAAGCAGTGCCTTCAATTTGGAAGCGAAGATTTTGCCCCATTTTGAACATTTAAAAACAGTAACTCATCAGTGAAAAAACAAAATATTTGCGGTGTGAAAAAGTAAATGTATGCCTTCATCAAACAGTTTAATCAATTAGGATGCGAACTGCCTCGACCCTGACAGCCAGAGGCAATCATAGCTGTATGGAGCCCATCAGAGCAGAAAGACGAATACACCAGATACAATTGTATTTATATCGACCAATACATACACCCATCACAGGCGCCGATACAAAACAATTGTTTGTAAGTGAGTGGGTTTATAGCTTCGTGTGTGCACTTATAAGGTACAAAAGGGGGGGGGGGGTACACTTTAGGAAACTATTTCTCACGAGCCCCCAGAAAAAGATGTTAGCTTATCAAACATACCAGTGGCAACTAAACTTCAAAGTATGTAAAGAAATTCTAGCCTTTCACACTGTTTTGCACTTGAAATATTATTTTCACTCTTTGTCCATCTCTCAATTGCTGCATGTGAACTTTCTGCCAACGAACAAGCACGTAACTTGAGCGAAAGACCCTCCCTGGGGGGGCCAGGCGAAAGTTTGAAAGATTAAAAAAAGTTTTCCCCCTAGCCCAGGGGCAGGGAAGCGAAAGAAAATATATGTAATTTCATAGGATTTTTTTTTCGGGGGGGGGGGGGGGGGGGGGGTATTACAAATATACATCACTCTCAAATTATTTTTTCCCCTGTAGATGAAGGGTGTATGGTTGATTTACCTGATTTTGGATTGTTGCTTTTACACTGATCTGCTTTGAAAAGGGCTGCAAACCGTACTTCAGAGTGAACCTACTTTAAGTGTAAATAGATTTTTTATGGCGCATAGGTTCATTAGTCTTTTACGCTGAACAAGCTGCTTGACAGGTTTATAACACATTATAATTGTTTATTCGCTATCATCATTTTGTTTTTCTAAGTGGGTGTAGCGTCATCTTGATCGTTGGCTCAATTGATATAATGGATATACGTAAACAATTACAGTGAATAAGCTTATATTACTCTTTTAAAAATTAGCTCTCTTTTTGCTTCCGCATTGAATATCTTTTTCTCATTTCCTATCTCTGTCGTTGTGTCTATCTCTCTACCCATCTCTCACTGTCTCTGTCTCTCTGTCTTCTGCCCCCCCCCCCCAAATCTTTGCACCTCTTTCGAAGAATAAATTGGAATAACTGGAGTGGCAATCCTCCATATTCTGTCAACATCTCTGGCTTTTGTGGTTACTTCTTTTCCTCTGTGGTGTGCTTACTTCTTTCAAAGAATAATGTCCTGCAGTAGGGACTGTGTGCTTAGGAATTAGAGACATTCCTTTATTTATTTATTCTTAAAATGACTTTGACCAAAATGGAGGATATTTTTCCCCCATTTTTTCTTTTCTTTTTTTGGGGGGTAGGGGTGGGGGTGGGTGTAAGGGTGGGGTTGTTCTAATGAAACTTAGATCTTCTGTGTGCGTCGCCGGAGTGCCATAGCCTCACACCACAGACGCTGGTTTGCAGTCGGGGTGCTAGCGTAATGACCAGTTGCCTCTATGTAGATCTGTACCGATGGATTCACCTTACGTTCTTTTTGACTTTCACTAACAAAGTCCCTGTTAGACTTGAAATCTTGTCCAAAGCAGAGACATCAGATCTACAAAGAAAGTGAGCCTCAAGCTCAAAACGCTACAACAATTGCAGCTTTGGGGGGGGGGGGAGGGAGGAGGAGAGCATTTACCGTCGAATTAAGGTCCATTATCGACCTTTTCCACTATTTTAGAAACTTATGGTACTTCATTTCACAGTCAGAGCGGACATGCCGAAGGTTCGATACGGGTGACCCTGGTGGGACTCCTCAATGGAGCCTTCTTAAACTTGGGTTATTCAGAGGTTTATAAAAGCTTTCCTATCGACGATGTAAGTTAAATTCGGTCTTGGTTCCTACATAATCTTACAGTGCTTATAATGACGCTCGATACACAATGTGTCGATAGTGATTTTATGAGGGTAACAGAACGTCACTGTTAATACTCACCCAAATAAGGAAATGAACTTCCCAGTGGCAGAGACTGTGACGTGGAGGAGAAAGCAGCAATTGGTCCCTGGCTGATGACACTCGCGCGGGGGTTGATGGGATTGGGCACTATGGGTGACACGGGAGGGGTCAACATTGGGTTACCAGCTGTACCCATGGCCTGCAGAGGGAATAAGGTGTATGTTGTTATAGCCATTGTCTTTAATTGATCTTAGTAAATGTTTAGTGGTATCTAATTCATTACAGCAACATTTTGAAACTTAAAAAAAAATCAACTTCTGTTTACAGAATAAAAAAAAAATTCCCGGAGAAACGTATTTCACTATGGTTAATTTGTCCTACCATAAGAAAGCTGCTGCACGATCTTTCATTAAGTGATTCAGTCATTCAACACTGAGAATTTCGGTGTTACTAAGAGAAGAGTCAGGATCCAAGGTCCAATAAATATGAGGAGTCCACGGGGAAAAACGGGCAATATAAGAAAACGGAAATCGTGAGAAAATCAATTTTATAAGCTGAGTTAATATGATGTGTTTAAAGATTTCATAAATTTTATGCTAACTGATGTGTCATTTCGTAAGTGTGAATCTATAATTCTTCAGCTGGTAGAATTTGTAAAATTAACCACTTATAACTTCAGTTCTGTTTAATTGCAGGCTCTTTTCATTTTTCGTAAGGAATTTGATGAAAACAAAATTTGTGAAATTCTTTTAAAAAGCCCAGCATATCCGCAATTCTTTTAATGATACTGCATTTCCCCATTAAATAACCTGTAAGAATTGTGGACAGTATAAAAAGAGGCATGTCGGCCTACGATGTAGGGGAAATAATTATTAGTATACTCGATGGAAGTTCGGATTGTCATGCCTTAATATCCCAGTCTTCTCCCTTGTTTCATCTTTCGATTTTCAAGACGAGATAAGAAGGAATTGTTGAAGGTCGTATTCGCATTAGGCAAGTAGCCTGTATTTTGAAATAAAAAAGGTTCAATTTTTTTTTCTTTTTAAAAACAAGGGTTCAAAGTACTGAATTTCTAGTGAAAATATTGTATACATAGCCTTCACAATTCTTGCATACTTAAGACCTGCTACATTCTATTGTCTACTCAAGGACCCTTGAACCCATGCAGGTTATATATTTTATGGTTTACTATTCTTGTTTATTTCAGTAAACCATCAGGTGCTCTGTTAATCAAACTAGCATTTTTCTGATTTATATTCTGCTCCATGCTTTTTATATAATTTTTGTTTGCTTTTGGTGGTGCGCATATTTGTCCTCATTCTGTTCTCTATTCATGTCATTTTCTGGTCGTCTTATAAGATAAGATAAGATAAGATAAGATAGTACTTTATTATCCCAGAGGGAAATTTTCCTTGGCTGTACAGGACCGTAAAAACACATGCAGGTATACATAAAACAAATTTAAATCATATATATTACTCTCATTAAAATTCAATATGAAAGGAGAAGTAAAACTGACAAAATGTACATTTACATCAAATGCATCATTCAACCACATACAGGAATTTAAATTCGTCTTATCAGTCTCTCCAGGTGTTAATTTTTATCACTTTTTACGTCCCTGGATGATTCTATTCGGGCTTCTGTTCCATCATGGGCTACTACTCCCCTGTTAACCTTCTCCGTTACTCCCCCCTCCCCCCCCCTCCCCCAAAGAAAAAAATTGTTATAATCAACTTCTTGGTTAGATGTATCCTCAGACTTCTGATCTCTGGTTTCAGAAAATACCTCTAATTCAAAGAAGAGAGTTTGAGCACAGGGTTTCACTTTTTCTTTCTTATAACTTGTGTAATAACTATTGTTTAGATTCCTTAGGGTGGCCTCTTCAGTGTCCTCGTGTGCATATATAGTTTGTAAAGCACACAGAGTTTGCTGTTGTAGAGATGGAATTTGCGCTTACAAATTATGCTTTTCATGACTATAATTGTAACTAAAAGACCTAACCAGTAGTCAGATCTCAGGTCTGTGTTTGATTGTACACATAGGTTTCCAGCTCGTTACTCCCCTTCATTTGTTAGATTGGAATAGACTTCACCCTGCTCACTGGGGATGAGTTGATGCGAAAGACAATACACCGTTAGTCAACCCCCC
>NW_004797766.1:413310-414595 GCF_000002075.1 Aplysia californica | reverse complement strand
CAACAACAACAGCAACAACAAAAAAGCTAACAATAAACAAAAAGGAAAATTAAAGGAAAAGCAAGGGGAAAAAAACCTAGGATAAAAATCCAAGAACCAATCCAAAGAAAATGTTATACTAACAAGAACAAACAACAAAACCTTAATATGATCAAACTTAGAAGCTGCAAGACCCAACGTATGCTGGACAAACTGTAAACAACCTGAGTGATTGACGTCAACGAGGACAGATGTGGGGAGAGGGCGAACACGTCACGGCTGTGCCCCTGCGCATGCGCGTACGGAGAGGCGGATGTTGAGTCGCCATAGACTTCTCTCTTGAGCGTCTCGTTCTGGGCTGGCACTCTGCTCTGGCTGGCTACAAAGCACGTCCCTGCAGGCTGCTGGAGGTTTGGTTTAGCTCCTGTGTCATCTACAAAAAATACATATAGTTAAAAAAAAGTTTTAGTTACTAAGAGTTTTACGGCATTTGCAACACAGATAGGTCATAATATAAGTGCTGAAGATTAGAGATCATACTAGAGAGTGTGTGGTACACAGAAAAGGAGGTGGAGAGAAAAGGGCAATAGATCTTTGATAGGAAACGACAGACAAAAGAGACCAGAAGTAGATGACCGTGGTACAGTAATTTAGATACCCGCCACGCAATCGGTAAGTTTTGGACCAAATACTCTAAAAAAACAAAGGCATTTTTCAGGGAACGTTCCAGCTTCTGAACTTCAATGGTTTCACAATACTCATGGAGTTGTATAGTTTGCATTACCTCTCAAATACTAACACTGGTGTCACTTTAAAAAAACAACCAAGATATCTGAAAGCAAAGTTCAGCACCATTTCAACCAATCTAGAGTAGAAAATGTATTGAGTTGTTACATTTTAGGACATGAAACATAAGTAAAGATCCATACCCTCTTTTGCCCAGCACTACACTTATCACTCATTGAACATTTCTAATGAAAAAGTAAAAACCAAAGATCCAGAATCATCATCATCATCATCATCATCATCATCATCATCATCATCATCATCATCATCATCATCATCATCATCATCATCATCATCATCCTCATACCCACAACCATGCTCGCCCCCGCTTATCTCACGCGTGTCTATACCTGGCTTCATGTTTTCCTCAATAGCTACTATAGCTAACGAATGTAGGTACAATGGCTGTAGCTTCTCCTCCTCCTACTCGTCCCCCTCCTCCTCCTCTGCCTCCTCCTTCTCTTCCTCCTCCTCACAATGATTTCTTTCTCCCCAAGCACACACACCCCTGTCTGTATCT
>NW_004797766.1:410529-412379 GCF_000002075.1 Aplysia californica | reverse complement strand
TCTCTCTCTCTCTCTCTCTCTTTCTCCCCCTCTCTTCTATAGACTATCTGTGTTAAGTGAGCGGTTCCCCTTACCAAAGCTCTGTGCGTTGTTGAGAGTGAGGTTGTGCATGACTCTGGCGCCGAAGAATGACCACTTGAGTAGGTAGTCCTGGGCCCTCTTCTTGAAGGACTTGCCGTTCTGTTTGCTGGGCTGTGGGTGGGAGGGAGTTCACAACTAGATGTTGTAGTCGTTATTGCTGATGTTGCTTTTGTTCTGGGTGTTGTATTTGCTGTGGGTGTTGTTGTCTCTGTTGTTGTTGTTGTTGTTGTTGTTGTTGTTGTTGTTGTTGTTGTTGTTGTTGTTGTTATTGTCAATGTCTACTGTTACACTGTGTGTACATGGTTGCTGAAACTCTTGATAATATTAAGGTTGTCACCACTAATAATACTATAATATCTTAATAACGCCTCTACCTTTCTGGTACCGCATTTTGTTGTCCCTACTCTAGTTAATACATTGTTGATCCTTTCACATACATTTGCTGACTTGTGTCAGCTCATTTCAATATACTTAATTAAGTAAAATTTCAGTTTCAGTTGGAGCAAAATATACATGTTTTAATCGAAGTATGTAGATATTATATATGTGTCCATCTATATAATCTATCCAGAATTGTCTTGTCAGAGCTTTTAAAAAATGTTTGTGTTTTTACGCCCCCATCTAAACAATTTAGACAATTTACGAGGCAGGCCTCCGACCCTGACCCTCGGGGCCAACCTGGGCTGAGAGGCATACAACATTTTAGAAAAATGACCGTGATATTCAATAAAATTCCCCCCTCCCTCCATTCGGGAATCGAACTCGGGTCTCCTGCTTGCGACAGCGAAGGGCCCAGCCGCTACACTACAGACGCTCGCTTAGGCAGAGGTAACCCAGTGAGAAAGATTAGGCCCTATAGGTAAATTTCTATTAAAAACAGATATATTTTTTTAGCTTTCTTCATTTATTTATTTCCTCCCACCCCCATTCTTTCTTTCTTTCTTTCTTTTATTTATTTGTTTGGTTGTTTGCTAGTCTGTTTGTTTCTTTCTTTCGCTCGTTCGTTCTTTCTTTATTTCTTGGCTTACTTTGATGACTTTCTGCTCGACGACCATGTCCAACCACTCGGTGAAGGCTTCCACAGTGGCCTGCTTACGAAGGAGGTCTTTGAACTCTCTGAGGACTGGAGGGGGATCAAGACACGGCACATTAGTTGAGAGCGAGAGAGAGAGAGGGGGAGAGAGAGAGAGAGAGAGAGAGAGAGAAAGAGAGAGAGAGAGGGAGAGTGAGAGAAGGAGAGAGAGATAGAGAGAGAGAGGGAGGACAAATACACCTCACACACCCTTTCCCAACTCACACAAACGAACACGCAATGCACGAACACACGCATACTTTCACACAAAGGCTAAGGAAGGTAAAGAGAGGATGATAAAAAGGGCTTTCATTTTCATACATACACCGACCTATCTTGCTGTCGTCGTCGTCAATGGTATCTACTGACGTAAGAGATAACAGAAGTTTGATTCATTTTGTTATTTGGGAATCTTGTCGTTGATATTGTTGCTAAAAGTGCTGTTGATATCGTTTTCTTGTAGCTTTAATTGTTGTTGATAATATTTTTGCTGATGTTATACTTGGTGTTGTATGTGTAATTGTTGTCGTTGTTGTCGTTGTTGTTGTTGATATCGTTTTCTGGTAGCGTTAATTGTTGTTGACATTGCTGCTGATGTTATATTTGGTGTTGAATGTGTTATTGTTGTTGTAGTAGTAGTTTTCGTAGTAGTAGTAGTAGTAGTAGTAGTAGTAGTAGTAGTAGTAGTAGTAGTAGT
>NW_004797766.1:408459-410406 GCF_000002075.1 Aplysia californica | reverse complement strand
AGAGAGAGAGAGAGAGAGAGAAATATATATATAGAGAGAGAAGTGGGGAGAACAAGTACGTGGAGGTAAGGAATATAACGGAAAGGCAGGGCCAAAAGGAGGGGGTTACTGGAACGAATAAGGGGTGATTAGTACGTTACGTTGTAAATTTAAGGTCCTTAAAATGGGGCTCGTCGATGTTAAGGCCAGTGAGAATTTTGTGAGACCCCAAGTTCCAAATCCACATTGATTCTCTTTGATTAAAGTTTTTCTTTAGTTGGATACTGAACTATTTCAATACCCTGAAGATGCAAATCGGAGGCTCCATTGTGACCAGGACTGTTGAAATGTTGGCCAACTGGTGTGCTGGAGTTTTTGTGGACTGATTACCTATGGTTATTAAACTTAAACCTAGCTCTAGGTGTGGTGGTAGTTTGACCTACATATTGAGCTGGACAGACTTTACAATATATGAGGTAGACTACATTTTTGGTTTCACAAGTGATGCTGTGGGAAAGTTTTCTTTTAAAGTGGGGGCCTTCTACAAATTTAGTCACTTTCATGTAAGCACATGTTTTTCCATCTAGGTTTTTGACAAGGATAATTTTGAGGCGGGGAACATGGGTTTATCGGAGGGGAGGACGTGGGTGTTACTGCTCTAGTGCGAATGAGGAGATTGGGAGGCTGACGAAGTGCAATCAGAGGAGGGTCGGGGAAACAGGCTTTCATTTTGTCTGATTTTTCCAAGATGCGTTTGCGTTGGCTGTGGATTTTATGTACATTAGGTAGTTTTTGGTGATGAGTTGTGACGAAAAAGGGTCTTTTCTGTTTGGGCTTAAGGGGTTTGTAGGTTAGAAGGGTTGTGCGGTTCAATTTGCTGACTTTCTCGATAATGGGCGTTATAAACATTTTGCGGTACCCACTATAAAGAAGGTTGGCTGTGAATTCCTCTATCCGTTGTTTAAAAGCATTTTTGCGGGAACAAATGCTGCGGAGTCTATGGGCACCACAATAGACCACAAAACGCAATATATGTTTAGGATGGTTTGAAGAAGGTGGGAGGTAACGATTAGAGTCGGTAGGTTTTTTATACAGGTCTACAATGAGAAGGGACATGTCCAGAAAAGAAGTGGACTTATCTGGGCTGGAATAAGTAAAATTTGATGTAGTGGTGCATCTTATTCAGATCAGTGAGAAAATTTTGGGCTGTTTCAGAGCAACCATTGTGCAAGGCGGTAATGTCATCCATGTAACGCAGAAGTACAACTGGTTGGTTGGGAAGAGGGGAGACGTATTTGCGCCAAAATTCAGCCATAAAAATTTTGGCATAAGAGGGGGCTACTGGGGTACCCATCGCTGTGCCAGTCAGCTGGAGAGAATTTTGATTGTTGAATGAAAAATTATTGAGGGTGATGACTAGTTTCAACAGTTTGCAAATTTCCAAAGTTTGACGTGTGTTGTCATGTGAGGGCTGAACGGAACGCCTCAATACCTTCTTGGTGTGGTATGTTGTTGTACATGTTGACAACGTCTATGGCCAAAGTTAGTTTCAGGAGTGAGAATGTTTTCAGAATTAATAGTTTCTATTTTTTAGAGAACGTGGAGGTTTTCTTTCACCCAGTGGGTACCGCAAAAGTTATCATCATCTTCATCATCATCATTGTATAACTAAATAGAAAAGAGTAGAAAAAACTTACTAAGTTTTATTAAAAGTTTTACAGCACTTACAATTTGTCATATAAATGCTAAAGATTAGAGGTGTCACTAGAGATAACATGTATGTAAGAACAGAAGGAGTGATAATGACAATGGGCGTTTGAAAGGAAAGAAGGAGTGATAATGACAATGGACCTTAGACAGGAAAGAAGGAGTTCCCTCCAACCACCCTCTGAGTGTCTTGAGTAATTTATGGTCCATAATAAATATAGATGAAATAAAAACTTTCAGTTACTATAGCATCACAATCTT
>NW_004797766.1:406912-408359 GCF_000002075.1 Aplysia californica | reverse complement strand
ATCATCATCATCATCATCATCATCATCATCATCATCATCATCATCATCATCATTATCATTGTTTGGAAAGCAGAATAGGAGGGAGAGTCTAGTTTGATTTTCAGACAAAAATAATGTAAAAATATAAAATGTTTAAGATTTGTTTAGTTGACACGGCTCAACGTTTCGCCTCTTGCGCTTCCTCTGGAGCAACTGAGAGTAAAACTAAATAGGCGCTGTATTATAGCTGTATATCATCATCATCCTCATCATCATCATCATCATCATCATCATCATCATCATCAGCAGCAGCAGCAGCAGCATCATTGTAATACAAAATAGAAAAGAGTAGAAAAAACTTACTAAGTTTTATTAAGAGTTTTACAGCACTTACAATTTGTCATATAAATGCTGAAGATTAGAGGTGTCACTAGAGAGTAACATGTATGTAAGAACAAAAGGAGTGCTAATGACAATGGGTGTTTGAAAGGAAAGAAGGAGTGATAATGACAATGGACGTTAGATAGGAAAGAAGGAGTGCCCTCCAACCACCCTCTGCGTGTCTTGAGTAATTTACGGTCCGTAAATATAGATGAAATAAAAACTTTCAGTTACTATAGCAGCACAATCCTTCGCTTCGAAGACTTCTCCGGGAATGTCAATGGTGAAAGTGTAAGATACGTAAATCTGGTGGGTGCCTGGGAAAGGTAGGCTCATTGCAATTTTTGGACTTTTAAGACTAAAACTGTCATTTATAAATTTTTCACTTTTCTACATTGTGCTTTTTCAATTTTAAAGATTTCTTAACTTTTTAGCCATGTTATGACCTTTTAAAGTTACCAACCGTTCGAAACAAAGTTTAGAGAAAAACGCGTCTAAAGTTGAAGAACACTTTTTTCTTGGTTCTAATCTGTATTGCAGCCAGTTTACAGCAGTTACCCTCTATAGGCTTTGCTTATTACACAAAGAATCCCATAATGCTATTAGAGAGTAAAAGGGCACAGTGGTGTGATAAAGTTGAATTTGCAACGCATGTCTCCAATTTTCAAAAGTAAGCCTCCACAAGCAGAAAAGCGGAGAAGACAAAAACTTCTGTAGTACTTGACACAAGAATATGATTGAGGTATCGAAGTAAAGGTCTTGGAGAGCTCGTAATGAAATATAAAATCAGCAACAATGCCTACAACAACAAAAGCTCCAACACAAAAACATCAACAACACTACCATTAACAGCATCAATTATTACATCAATGGTATTTCCGAATTTTTTAATATTCTAATCTCAATTCCTCTAGTCTAGTTTGGGCTTAGAATATCGACGCGCAGTTTAATTTTAAAAAAGAAAAAGAAAGAAAACTTGCTACATTGCTACTCACGTTTCCGGCATCTCTTGCATTGTCGACGGAATGAGGACATCTATCAACACCTGGGGACAAAGAGAGAAAAAAAGATAATTTTTTTCTTCTTG
>NW_004797766.1:394820-400665 GCF_000002075.1 Aplysia californica | reverse complement strand
GGTCGCTACCCGGAATCGAACCCGGGACTTTGAATGAGAGGCCAACACCTTAACCTCTAGGCCACGAGAGCCCCAACATTGTTATTTAGATCTAGTTGCGATTATATTATTATACAGTTCCCATGAAATATCTTACGGGTTTTTATACTATGAAAGGGTAGCCTAAACAGTAGAACAAAAACAAAACAAAAACAAAAACAAAAACAAAACAGAACAAAAACAAAACGTATGAACTCAATCACCACGTTTTATTTTCTCATTCTGAAGTAAATTTTTCAAGAGCCTAAGTGGCATGAGCTTAGTTCCTGTAATAGACCTATCAGACGCTTCGTAGTCTGACGATGAGGGTGTGTCTAATATTAGACGCATAATAGCGAAACTGTGTTTTTTATGTCTTAAGGAAAGAAATAAGCAACAAGTAAAATTGCTTAAAAAAGTAATCAAGAGTGCAGAAGAAAATAAAATTCCCATAGAGACGCAATGTTTTTCTGTAGAAGAAGTCTAAATAAAAAACCCCCCAAATTTTAAAGACACGGGAGTGGGCGCTATAGAAATGATCTTCATTATTGTTATTATTAGATACTGTTAAGAGCTCGACAAAAACAGAAAACAAAATAAAAAAAAAGAATAGGGCTGGAATAAAAGACAAATTTTGTCTTTGACTTCCCGAACACTGAACTTTTCAGCACAGAAGTTCGTTATCAGAGTTGTTCTCTGACGACTGTTATCAACGTCCACTGCTTGTCTCGCCCAGCGATCTTCTGCGTCTTCGTCTGCAGTCTTACTTAACGGTACTGCATTTTACTAATATGTACTTCCTAAACATCTTGTTATGTCCGTCTAGAGTCTAGACTACTGACGAGAAATCCAGTAAAGGTAATCGATATTTCGTTGTTGTCTTTCCTCTGCTTTAATCTTTGTACGCGAAAATCTGGGCCCAATTATGTTCATTTTTCCCCCAAGTTTTTATTACATTATTCATACAGGTCTACATAAAAGTATATTTATTTTTGTTTGGTTTTGAGGGACGACAGCATAGATTTTAAGGGATTTTTGTTGGAGTTTCTTTACCTCTTTAATGAAGAATTGATTACAATTATTCTCATTTTTCTCGACCTTTTTCGCCTTCTTTTGCACAAGTAGGCTCTTACTGGTGAATGACTTGAGATTTTGTTCGCTATCGCTTTTTGCCATTTACCATGGGTACCAGTTTTGGTAAAAGTCTACTTCAACCCTCTATTTGAAACATATTTGACCTATTATTCACCCCCGGCCGCGGGCTCCACTCTCTGTCGGCCCAATATAGGCAGTAGCCGTGACAGTGTGCGCAACTATGCTTTTAACTTGTTTTGAGAATTGGGGTGGGTGGGGAGGGGGGATGGTTGAAGCTTGACTTTTACCCCTGAACCGATAATTAATTTGAAATTTGTATATTGTTCCGCGAACGTTTAGCACTTTTTAGACAAAAGGGTGGGAAGGAAGGATCCCTTGCCTTATATTGACGCATTCGCTGAGAAAGGACTTCTTGTTTTTGAAAGAACAACAGGAACATGCACCACGGATCAATTTACGTCGTAAACAACAGTCCCTTCACTGCACACTCTGCACAATATACATTCTTTGTCATGTTTAGGATTTGAAGCTTACGTCCGGAACGGCCGAGCCTTAAAGACTGATAGAACTCATCACGCTGCCAAAATTCAGGAAAGGCTCATCGAGGGTTCGAACCTGGCCACTGCATATGTCAACTAAAATGTATTGAGATGCGTACCCAACACAAACATTACATATTTTTCATTATTTATATTCTCATAATGTTTCTCTATTTGGTTTCATAAAGGGACGTTTACCCCTGTCACCCCCACCCACC
Organism: Aplysia californica; assembly: GCF_000002075.1. Classification (NCBI taxonomy): domain Eukaryota; kingdom Metazoa; phylum Mollusca; class Gastropoda; order Aplysiida; family Aplysiidae; genus Aplysia; species Aplysia californica. The sequence continues at coordinate 398,795 of NW_004797766.1, read as the reverse complement.
CTTTCATGTATGTTGACTGACACACACTTCAAGGATTATAATTAATATCATATTGGAGAATGTAGAATCCTCTAGCGTGCTCTTTTGAATGTTCTGCTTTGATAATGACCGTCCCAATAGTATGTGTGAATTTTAGACTCCATACAACTTATTCTATTTACAGGACATATCACGTCACATAGTCTGAGATTTATTTTTATAAAAGCACACTACCCAGCCCAGCGCGCACGGCATAAGAAATACTATGAAGCAAAAATAATTGACAACAAGGCCAGAGGACTGCCAAAAAAATAAATGAAGATGAACGCAAAATTGTATCGGTTTAAGAATCATTTCAGTACTGTAAGATTATCTAATCAACGGGGTCCCCGAATTTAATGTCCATCTTTGACTGGACCATGCCAAATCAGCGGAGAGCCTTAAATGTTCCGCAAAACAATCCAAGTTCAGAACTTGGGTTCGAACCAGAACCACCTGCTCCCTTGTCCAGCATGATACCCACTAAGCTGACGGGGCGCGCGCCAGAAGAGACATGGCTTGAAGGAATCAAGGCTTTTTACCATTTCCCATTTAGACAGATCCCCGATCAGCAATAGAGACAGACGCCTAGTTTCTTCCCGCATCACGTCATGGGTAATATTCATGTATAATCAGTAGAATAAATGTAAAGTCAAGTTCATAACTCATCCTTACATTTAATGTCTGAATTAGGATGCAGACCCAAACAGACCAAGCACTGAAGAACAAGAAAACCATTTATTAGTCTGTTATCTTCTGAATTGAGAAGTCCGTAAAATTATTTTTAAGAATTCCAAAGGCCATGGAAGACACGACCGTAAAAACGTGAGAACAAGTCTCATTTCTTCAGTTGGACAACGGGTACAACCCGCCGTCTCATAGGATCACTGCCTCCCCCCCCTCCCCCCCTCCCTCACAGCCCCGTTGACACGTCGGAACCCCGAAAACAAGACATGGAGTTCTTCCCCAATTTGTCACGGCTCACAAAGTACACCAAGCCTAGCGTAGTCCGCCCTCCAAACCAGCCAAAACACGGATTTACACAAGGAAACTGATAATTCTTGAAACGATACAAGGCTTCCAGGTGATAAATTTCCCCGCGGGCTGGCTGTGCCACGTCTGTGGCGAGTCTGGTAGACAAACGTTAGAGAGAGCCCGCCGTGGCCCAGTGTTTACTCAGTGGGCAGCGGTCTCCTGTTTGCCGCCCTTGGGGCACCGACAGAATCTGAAAGCAGGGCCGATGATAAATGTCTTTCCTACGGGTGACGGACTCGGGCCAGGGGAGATAACCGTGACAAAAACACAATGGCGTCGGTCTCTTAGATCACAGCGCGTGGGAGCCGGAATGGGTGAGGGGGGCAGGGGCTGATAACTCACACAGTTCCGCGGCGTTTCGTCAGTCGTGTGGAGCGTTTTGTACGAGGCCTTAGCTTGTGAGTGAGATATTGATAAGAGGAGGGACCCATACTTAAACCAATGACTTTTATTCTATTGTAGTTTCCTCAGCCACTTATACCTATCCTTCAAATGGTAAATCCCTCTGGCCAAGAAAAAGCCCCTTTTTTAACCCCAAAACTCATTTCATGCAACTCCAGAAATAACCACCAAACAAATAGTATAATGTCGTCTACGTTTTTCTACCCAAGCCCAAAAGACGAAAGAAGCCATTCTTGTACGTTCAATGCTTTAAATTCACATGTAGCTCTTTCTCCTAAAAAGACGTCCCAAATACAATTATTTCGGTAAAAGTGAATCTGAGCTCTCCAATCGAAACTTACTTGACTAACTGCACACATTTGGGGTCGTCTCTCTCTTTGTGACCACAACTAGGTCGTTCTGGCGTCATGTGTGAAATATGCTCTTATATTATTTCAAGAATGTGTGGGGGTGGGCTTAAACTGAATTTTATCAAATGAAACTCCTTCACGGTCAGTCCTTGGAACATAGAGCAGAAATGGTAGTAAAAGAATATACAAGCATTACGGAAGTCGATGCTAACGTCGCCAAAGCTCTTTGTTAGTAGTCCCAAAAGATCGTTGTTCTTTCCGATTGAATGTTCTTCCTCAGAGGTTGTAGAAGGCCTTTTCTCAATTATGCACGAAACCCTACCTAGAATTTCCCATCCATATAAACCTTTTATACCTCACGTCCTATCTACTCCCAACGCCTCCCCACATCCCAAGAAAAAGTGCGTTACCATCTCCCCCACCTTCCGACACATTCACAACTTCGGGAACCCCCCCCCTCCCGCTCCCCCAATTCTGCAAACGTAAAGTCGTCTCATCGGTTTGAGAGCAACAAATGACATTTCCAAAATTCAAAATTCAAAATTTTAAAAACAAACAAAACAAATGGCTATAACTTCCATGCTCATGATCTAATATAAATGAAACAAAAGAATGCACTTTTCCTCCAGACCTGCCCCATGACACAAGTGACGCACCTGGTAGTGAAGTTGTTGAGCACCTACATCTCGAATACTATAATTACAAATTGCCCTAGATGTTTTTGTGCAGTCTGATTTTACATGTAAGTGGTGTAGACACAATGCGGAAAGAAGCATTGCAGGATATTGTAACAACAAGTTTGAGGGAGAGAGAGGCAGAGGCAGACAGAGGGAAAAGATACTGGACAAGATGACAACATAGCTCGGAGCAGCAAGAACAACAGACACCATTGCTGCAACGCAAGACAGAGTGAAGTGGAGGTCCATGATCGCCCACGCCCGTCGGCAAGGCACCTGATGATGATGATGATGGTATAGACTAGGATTCGCTCCTCTCGCAACCAAGTAATTTTATTTAAGATGTGAAATTTCCCACTGGACGTCCAATAATGATGTGGCCGAGACAAAGGTAGGAAGGGCAAAGAAAATCCAAATAGCCCAATGTAAGTCCAAACATATCCTTTAAACAATTCCGATTTGGGTCATTCACGCCGCAGTTCAAGACGATACCAACTGATCTGACGGCGCTTCCTTAATCCTCTGTCTTTGTCTATCTGTGCCCTTAGATATCAATTGCAATGCTAGCTGAGCATCATTATAACACCTCCCCCAAAAAAAAACCTCAACAAAAACAAACAAACAACACCCCTCCAAAACAAAACAAAACAACAATAACAACCCAACCAAGCAATCAACCTAATAAACAAAGGACCCCCCCCCCAATCAAAACAAATAAATAAACAGAAACTGTTTATTGACCCCGCAAGAGGTAGTAATCTGTTGTTTCTGATTCTTGATAAAGAATAAAAGAAAAAAACAACCCAACAAAACAACTACAGCAATAAATAGTGAGTAAAAAATTTAGTTTCAAAGTGCCTTAAAATTTGAAAAAAGAGGTCTGATCAGTGACCGAGAAACGCCTGCAGAGATCCCAACAAATAAAATATCAATTAAGATAATTTTTAAAAAATGATGTCCTTTCAGGACGCACAAAGTAATCCGTCATTCTTTGAGGAAGGTGTTCGTTTTCTAAAATTATTACTATCGTTTTTCCATTATTTTTCTTTTTCCTTTGGGGGGGGGGGTGATTGGAGGGGGTAGGGGAAGATGTAGTTCGAAAAAGAGTCCGTGGGCATCAGGGGAGAGGTTATCAAACTTCTGAAAAGGTGTCTCAGTCCGAGACCACACAGGTGAGTCTCAGAGAATGGAGGTGTCGGGCAAACCGGTTTGTACAGGCATTAGGAGTATCCAAGAAGGATTAAGGGTTTGGTGGTAGGTCTTGTTTTCGATGTTTGTCGACGATTATATGTTCCAGGGTGTGAAAATAGGACAGGCCTCCGAGCGGATCTTGTCGATCAGGATGACAATTGATAACAGTGAAGCTTTTAGAACTTGCACAAATATTTATTTTGGGTCAAACATAAATGTAAACGAATGGAAAAATAAGACAAAGAAATGTTGGTGTCGTTACTGTATATCATCCTCCTCCTCCTCCTCCTCCTCCTCCTCCT
>NW_004797766.1:393347-394720 GCF_000002075.1 Aplysia californica | reverse complement strand
ATCATCATCATCATCATCATCATCATCATCATCATCATCATCATCATCATCATTGTGGTTGTTGCAAAGTAAAATATGAAGACTCTTATACTTTATAAACAGTGCAGCGTGCTTTTCAAAGCGCAAAATTGCCCAAAATTTTAAATTCTAGGGGGTCATCGAAATACAAGTTTGAAACGACAACAGCTGAATAGCATAGTAACAAGTGTGTTCACTAAGTTAAACGAGGAATGGTGAAAAGAAACAGTTGAAAGTCTAATAATTAATCTCTCATTTCGGAACTTACAGGACCTGCTCCGCGCGTCAGAGGTCTCTAATTTCTGCCCTGCGGGTTGTTGTGACAGAGATAAGGACGACACATGTTTGATAGGAAAGAAGGAGGGAACCACATCACAGCACCCACCAACCACCTATTTAATTACTATTGTGAGTACGACACTCTTACAACTTGAACAGCTCGTTTTGGGTAGTACTCACCTTGTCCCTGGGCACTGACAGAGGAAGAATGAGGAACCTGGCATTAGGGAAGTCCGGAAGTAACGTGCCTGTCTTGGAGTTGAGTGAATACTTCCGGGTGAAGCCACCCTGGGGATAAAAGAGAACAATAGTTGGCATCTTTAGGGGCCCTGTTTAACACTAAAAGGGCCATAAAATGGTTTACCTACTATGTCATTGCCCTATTTTTGTGATTTCTAATTCGTAAGTAGTCGTACACCGCGGAAAAGCGTATTCGGGATATTTAAAAGGTAATTGAGCATTTGAATCGTTGTCGCTCTAAAACGACCTCGGTGCGAATCATCCTTTTGACGTGGCTGTGGTTTGACACTTGTAGATCAGGACAGAAGGTAGATGTGCACTGTAAAGCACTAACGGCAAACATTTGTGCAAATTAATTTCTCAAGGGATGTCCGATAGCGATCGCCATATAGGTTAATTTCGTATACACAGGAGGAAAAGTTTGTTTTAAAAAGACTTTTTCCTTTCCCTTCCCCCTTCAGTTCAGTTTAAGCATCCCCCATATATTCTTCCCCCTTTCGGCTCAGTTCCTGGACGTATCTTCCCCCACGGCCAGTCTGAGGTATACAATTGTCTCACAGACGCGGAACACGTTCATGCTTGGCGTTTCAGTTTATGAAAGCTGTAAATCAGACACACAGTCAGATAACGGAGTTCCGTTGTCGACCCCCCTTGGTTTAGGTTCAAGAGCTAGCCGGCTCATTGTGTCAACAACAACAACAACAACTAGGTTCAAGAGCTAGCCGGCTCATTGTGTCAGAAATGGCGCACCGTATTAGGGTCGGATTTGCCTGGAAATTTAATAAAGTGAGCACGAGCTCGATAAAAATTAAGTGGTAGGTACATAAGGAGACCCC
>NW_004797766.1:388461-392800 GCF_000002075.1 Aplysia californica | reverse complement strand
TTTTTTTGGGGGGGGGGGGGGTGGGGGGGGGATGTTATGTCCTTTCAAGAACAATTTATTTTGTGTGGATATTTACTGAAAAGCATTGATTAAAAGCACAAAATATGTAAGTATTCAGCTCTCAAGCCATGGAAATGTCCAAACTCTGGAGGACTTTTTCGCTAATTTAACCCGTGAAACAAGGTGACCTCCACCTTCTTCAAATGCAGATATCTCGACTTCTATTCAAGAAAAATGATTTTTTTTCCATCTAAGGGAACAAAACTGAACAAGCTTTAAGATAATAACAAAAACTCCACGTGTTCAAGAATAGACGAGCGCTTGATTCCACCGCGCTGTGATACATTTGTTTCTTTTTCCGCCAATAAAACTGAGTATTTCATGGTTTCAGAACAGCTTCTCGGGCATGCAATGTGAAAAATAAAATACTGTCAGGATAAGCAGCTCACAAAAAGTACACAGCGTTCTCATCTTTGGTTTAACACCAGTTCTCTGGCTTACTGGAGAGAGATCAAATCATTTCAAATGCGGTACAGACGCTACAATAAAATAATGTTCTAAGGTATATGTTTTTTCAGATTGGAGCTCTGAAGACAGATTAACATGAATGAAGTCTGGAAGAGAGACACAGTGAGGACTGATACAAATCGTCATCCCTACATCAGCGAGGTAACGTGTTGGAGTGGCTCTCCAACAGAGAATGAGTTGGTCTCCCTGTTGTGTTTTACTGCTGATCAGTGGCGGCTCGTGGTTTATAGAACTGACCGACCATCATTCACATAGACTCTTTCTTCCTCCCCCCACCCCCTTCCTTCACAACACACACACATACACACACACACACACACACACACACACACACACACACACACACACACACACACTCACTCACTCACACACACACACACACACACACACTCACACACACACACTCACACAAACACACACACACAAACTCTCTCTTTCTCTCTCACTCACTCACTCTCTCTCTCTCTCTCTCTCTCTCTCTCTCTCTCTCTCTCTCTCTCTCTTTCTCTCTCCTCATTTTATACCCCTACTTTCGCCATCCCCACCCCTCCCCCACTCACACACACACACACCACTGTAAACATTTTGATATCATGTGAAAGAGCTGAAATATGGTTGTGTCAAGAAACAATATTATGAATAATGTATGAAGGAAGTTACTGAGTTAATAGAAGCTGACTTGAACAGCATAGAAAAAGAAACATTACTAGAGTCTATGCTAGAAAACAAACTGAAAGTGAGAAGCCCAATAAACTGCTGGTCATGGTCTCCGGTACTTTAACCAAAGACTTTTACTTTCTACACACCCACACACAATATCGACGTGCACTCGACCTGTAAATATGTAATAAGAACTTGATACTGTACCAATGACGCTGTCCCATGCAGATTAAGTTCACAATCAGTTACTATACAAAGATGGACAAAGTTAGCACACAAAAGTTTTTCATCATTATGTAATCAAACGTTCTTTATCACACTTCTCAGTTCTCAGAACACTGTTGTAACAGAGTGGGGAAGTGTGTCAAATACTAATTATAGAACTTGGTGTCTAGCTGGGGTGATGGTGGATAAGGAGAGGGAAGGGAGGAGGTAGGCCCATTGTTTTCGGCCCAGACTCTGACCGCGAGGGCCTATCGCGTCCTTGTTATAATTCTCCTTATATATATCTTCACTAGACGATTCCTCTTTTCGCCGGCTAGACTCATTGGGGGCCAGGTATGTTATTAGTGGGGAGAAAACAATGAATAGTCACCAAACATGAGCTATAGGTGGCTAAAAATTCAATAAACAAAAAAGATTAGTGCCATGCTGACAATAAATGTTCTGATGATAGTTAGAGAAAGGCTGAATGATAAGTAGGCCTACATGTATTGCTGATAAAATATTTCATGTGTTTGTGCTGCTCAAGACTCAAGACAGTCTCATTACTGATTTTGTTAGCAACACGGAGGCCAATTTGGCAATCAAGGGATGTTATATTCGCTCTTAGGGCAGTCGATGGATTTGTCCAGCGGACTGACGTCATCGCTGTACCCGCCGTGTTCATTTGTCCTTGTACGAAGTTCCGCGACGTGACGGCTTGACGGGAGACGATTTAAAGTTACTAGCCGATGCGATAAACAAAGGTGAAGGAATGAGGCTCTGTCGAGACAAAACAGCAGTGAATCCTACTTGTCTATTTGAACGCCTTCAAATCGGCAAGGTGCTTTTTGAATGTTGGTACATTTTTATTCGGATTTACTTAAAACTGAATGAAAATCATTATCAGCGATAAATCTCTTGTCATCCGTCCAGCTGACCAAAATTTGACCCGCACGCCGGTCTCGCCCAGTTAACAAACCGCCCCTACTGCTGATTATTCATATCTCAGCCCGCTTGGTAGGTGTGTGTGTGGGGGGGGGGGGGGCATTTCATATGGCTTCCCTTTTAGCTTCAAAACAACAATTTGCGTTAAAACACACACCCACAGTCACACACACACACACACACACAAACACACACACACACACACACACACACACATAAAACAGAGTCGACGGTTAACGTCCACTTTCGATATGCTGAGCTGTGTAGGTGAGAAACCATGAAAAGTCATAACTAACCAAAGTTGGAAAATACTTTATTCTGGATTCCACAGTCCATCACGATATTAAATGAGCTGGAAGCTCGACACAGATGCTATTTCTTTTTGTTATGAATAAAAGCAATCGGTTACTATCAATGTTTTTAATGGTTGAGCTATTAATTATGTGGACACAAGCCGATCACCAGCGTCTGTATTGTAGCAGTTAGGCGCTTCCCCTTAAATTTGTAGGGAGTATCTTCTTTTTTTCTGCTTGGACATTGTATCATTTTTAGCGAGAGTTAGCACCGACAAACAAGGTTGAAGCTAGCCTCCCAATCCTAAAGGATATGAACTGTGTCTAATGCAACATAAAACAATCTACACTGAAAAAACCACAGTAACTATCCGCACGTTTTGGAGGGTTAAATACAATAAAATTGTTGTGCAAACAATGAGTAAACAAAGAGAAAAAATAATAACAGAAAAGAGAAATTAAATGAAAGTTATGGGTTTTTCTTGGTAATATATGCATCTTCACTGGCGTTCAAGCACTAACAATTTTTTCCCTAAAATTTAAAGAGACAGACTAACATGTCATCATCTCATCACATCTCATGCTGATAAGAAAACTTTTTTCTCTATATAGAAATTTTGACGAAGGGAAAAAACAAACAAACATAAAAAAACCAAGAAAGCACATAAATAAATAAACAAACAAACAGACAACATTAATAACAACAACACGAACAACGAGAATGAGAATCAAATTTGAGTCTTGCCAGTGTATTGAAGAAATGCAAGTACAAAGCTTTCCACAACACAATAATATAATTGGTCGCTTTTAAACAAAAGGGGGCTATCCCGAAAAATGCTGTTTTGAGAAAATCGAAGGTATAGTTTTTGCCCCTTGTTAAATTTCTTTAAAAGACAAGAAGAGCTTTCTGTATATCCAAACAAATACACACCAAAGAAACGAAACTTCTCCTATAGGTGGGACAATGCCCACTTTTGGTGTAGGTCAACATTTCTGGAAACCCCCCCAAAATCTGGATTAGCCCGCTTGTCCTTAAAAGCGACCAATTATAATTTCATCGGCAGGATCAACTCAGTGAAGCCCAGATTGGCTTGAGAAAAGGAAGGGGCTGTACTGACGCTATTTTTGCACATGACAAAGACCTCAATATCGTCTTCGTGGACCAGGAAAAAGAGTTAACATGGATAAAATCAAGAAACCAGCAAATGACAACATCACGGAACTGAACGCTCTTCTATTCGCCGATGACCAGAGGATATTAAAAACAGAGGAAGAGAAATTACAAAAAAACATACAACAAGACTAAATGACTGTAAACACTTGAAGATGAAAAGATGATAAGAGGAATTACAAAAACACCCCCACAAGACTAAATGATTGTAAATACCTATAGATGAAAATATTCATTTCAAAAACAGAAGTTAGGAAGGTCAGCAGAAACCCAGGGAAACTCAACATTCTTATTGATGGAACACAACTCCAACAAATAGAAGAATTTAAATATTTACGAATCATCTTCACACAAGATGCGCGTATGGACAAAAGATAGAAACAAGGACTAAGAAAGCAAATGCAATGACCTACCAGCTAGCACCCCTGCTCAGTCACAAGAACATCTAAATCGGAGCGAAATCCCAGCTTATCAACAGTATTCTCAGACCAACCTTAACATACCAGTGCCAAACATGGTCCCTAAACAACGCGCAAGG
>NW_004797766.1:383533-388361 GCF_000002075.1 Aplysia californica | reverse complement strand
TTTAAACAAAAGGGGGCTATCCCGAAAAATGCTGTTTTGAGAAAATCGAAGGTATAGTTTTTGCCCCTTGTTAAATTTCTTTAAAAGACAAGAAGAGCTTTCTGTATATCCAAACAAATACACACCAAAGAAACGAAACTTCTCCTAAAGGTAGGACAATGCCCACTTTTGGTGTAGGTCAACATTTCTGGAAACCCCCCCAAAATCTAGATTAGCCCGCTTGTCCTTAAAAGCGACAAATTATAATTTCATCGGCAGGATCAACTCAGTGAAGCCCAGATTGGCTTGAGAAAAGGAAGGGACTGTACTGACGCTATTTTCGCACATGACAAAGACCTCAATATCGTCTTCGTGGACCAGGAAAAAGAGTTAACATGGATAAAATCAAGAAACCAGCAAATGACAACATCACGGAACTGAACGCTCTTCTATTCGCCGATGACCAGAGGATATTAAAAACAGAGGAAGAGAAATTACAAAAAAACATACAACAAGACTAAATGACTGTAAACACTTGAAGATGAAAAGATGATAAGAGGAATTACAAAAACACCCCCACAAGACTAAATGATTGTAAATACCTATAGATTAAAATATTCATTTCAAAAACAGAAGTTAGGAAGGTCAGCAGAAACCCAGGGAAACTCAACATTCTTATTGATGGAACACAACTCCAACAAATAGAAGAATTTAAATATTTACGAATCATCTTCACACAAGATGCGCGTATGGACAAAAGATAGAAACAAGGACTAAGAAAGCAAATGCAATGACCTACCAGCTAGCACCCCTGCTCAGTCACAAGAACATCTAAATCGGAGCGAAATCCCAGCTTATCAACAGTATTCTCAGACCAACCTTAACATACCAGTGCCAAACATGGTCCCTAAACAACGCGCAAGGAAGAAAAATCAGTGTATGTGAAATGAGGTGTCTCCGCAAAGCCATCAATGTCACCAGAAGAAACAAAATAAGGAACGAGACTAAACGCCAAGAAACCGGAATACCACCAGAAATAAATTTCACTGAGCGCCAAAGAGTCAAAATGGTTCGGACATCTAGATCTAACCAGAAGGCCACAGAAACAGCTAGCGGCTATAGCTTACAACACCTTGGAATCTGGCTTCAAATTAAGAGTAAGACCAAGAAGGAACTGGCTGGATGGAATAAAAATGGTCCTTGAACAACATAACATATCTGTCACAGACGTCACACACTTAGCACAGGACCAAAACCTGCACCTCCACTCGACATCCTAAGGATACCAGAAGAAGGAACAAGTAAAACGTATCGGCTGGATAGGGCTTAACATACCTTGTCATCCTTTAAATCTCTTTGAAAGTACTATGGAGTTTTAGATAAAACTTACAGTGTGTAGTGTTCTTCGAGATGTTTCGCTGAGGGAGATGTTCTACTTGTTTAAACAGGCGTCTGTGGTGTAGCGGTTAGGTGCTTCGCCATCCCACGTAGACGACTTTAAGTTCGTTTTCTGGGTGGGGAGAAATTTTATCGAGTAACTTTGTTACACTGCTATTGAGACCTTGCATCCCTCTCAGCTCAGTGTGATCCTGAAAGGTAGGGTCGAAGCCGGCCTCCTAAATGAGTTGAATTGTGTCGACTGGGCCGTAAAATAACATGAAAATACTATTTGCTCTATGGGCATTGGATTACAAAGTTTTATCTTTTTTAGACTAGTGTAAACTTATTAATTTTTATTAGTTCTCTTTTCGCTTCTCCTAGCTTTCATTTTCAATCTGTTGTATTTAATGGTGAAAAAGAATATTTTCTTTTTAATGTCTTTCAACCATATAATCGAAGTTGGAAAATATTGTCAAAACTATGTGCTATTCCCCTTCTTTCATGTTGTTGAGACAGAGACTCAGCAAAGTAGTTAAGTCTTCCTTACGTTTTTTTCTTAGTTTTACTTTACTTTATCCATTCTCTTGTACCCCGAGGGCGTTGAGTGGAGAAACAGCTTTCTGTCTTTAGCAAGCTGGATGGCCTGACTGGGTGGTATGCTATGTGTTTTCAAGGTATCCTTCACTCTCGATTCAGGTCTTGCTTGATCTTCCTCTTGCCTTGTAACTTGTATTTTTTCCTAAACCAATAAAAGTCTGTTTGTGTGCACTTGGCGCTGCACTTAGCCAACCCCTACTGTACTGACCAAACAGTCTTGTTATCATTTAGGACGTTTTCCCGCTGGGAGAGGGCGAAAGCCTTTAGAGAACCAGGCGAAAGCACCCCTCCTTTTCTTCTTAATCCGCTATTAATGCGCAGTATCTCAGCAGGGATGTCTCCCAGATTATCCCCGGCCCCTTCCCTCACCATTACGTGTTGACACAGGCGGTCAAGCCTCCCGGCCGGAGTGGACATTGGCTATCGGGGCTGTGTCCGCCGAAGTGTCCGACACACGGATTAAGTCACCCCGGAAAACACCGGACCCCCCAACCAACCTACCCACTTCTAGCGGATGTCTTGATGACCAAACCTTTGGTCCGTTATCATAAGGAATTTGAGAAAGAAAACCCACACTTTTGTGGACAATTTAGGACTCAGTGACGCACGAAGTACAACCAAAACTGGACATTTCTGTTTCTCAAACATTTGGTTCCTTATCATATAGAACAGACGTTTCATGCCTACTTGATACGCATGATTTAGATATCCATATAGATAGAAAGAAGACCGCTGCACTATAGGAAAGAGGGCTAAGATTCTGTGCGCTGGATTTGGAAACCTCCCTAACGTTCGGTCCGTTATCTTAAGAGGTGCAACACTTTAAAGGGGTATAATCTGTGCATTATCTAAAACTTGGAGGTGCTTGAAAAGGGACTGAAGAGTTGTTACAAAATGAAACTGAACGCCTATACATAAATCTTTGGAATTCCGTAGTCCTCTTCGGGATTACTTGGGATAAGAGCCAGTCCAGGAAGAGCCATCAGAGACTTGCTGGACATTAGAGAGAATTAATCACGGCGTCTGATAAGGAGAATCGCGCCTGTATTTCAGGTGATAGGCATAGGTCTACGTTATGTACGATGCGGATACATTGGTGGCTATTTAGCTTAGTTTTAGTTTTAGTAAGAGGTTTACGGCTCTTGCAACACTCTTAGGTCATATAAGTGCTGGCACATTGGTTTGGTGTTTCACCACGTGTAAACACACACACACACACACACACACAGACACACACACACACACACACACACACACAGACACACACACACACACACACACACACACACATGCACACCCACGTAGGCTTACAATCACATGCATAAAATAAATGAGCAACACTATAAAAAATAATAATCTTAAGCTAGATACACTCTCAATGTTATTCTGATGCATGCTCTAAGGTCGGAAGTATACTTATAGGATTTGAAAGAGTCCGCATTATGTATGACAGAGCGTTAGACTTCAATCACGCTAATTACGAGATTAATTTTGGGATAATCGCCACAGCAATGAAAAACAGGAACAAGTATAACAACCACAGTGGCAATAACAGTAACAACAAGAATAACAACGACGAAAACAAAAGTAAGAAGAACAACAAACAGTCTCATACTATATGAACGACGGGCACATCAGCAACATCGATATCAATAATAACAATTAAAAAAGAAACAAAAACATCGTTATCAACAGCAACAACAACGGCAACAAGAACAACAATAGCAAAAATAAGAGGGATTTAGGATAGAAATTACATTTTTGAAAATGCTTCATCATATTATTATGCTGTAAGCTTTTCACAAGCCCGCCCTCTTATCAATCACAAAACTGAGAAGAGGATGGTTGAAGAACAGACACAAAAACGAGCTATATTTTTCCTGAACGGTTACATATATCAAGTGACAAGACTATGAAAACGTTAGTGGATTTGAGAAAACATAAGCAGCCGAACACAAATATACGAGGAAATAGAGTCCAGTGAATTATTTATCTTTCAAAATAAGTCAAAACAACAACCCTGCCATGCCAACCACGAACAGTGTCAGCGGATTTTGTAGAACGATGACCTGTGCTAGCATTTAATATTCGACAGCATTATTTCTTAACTCTTTAGATACGTGGCAGACACATAAGTTCGCTCAGCAGTAGACCAAATGCAATGTTGCGGCACATTTCAAATCATTATACTCAATTCAGAAATTTGAATTTACATATTTCATAGTACGTAAGTAGTTGCTTGCCTTTTAAAGCATCATAATATAAAGGAAACTATTTTAAAATCTGTATAAATAAGAAATTGTTCTTCAAAACAGTGCGTCTTTAGGCGTTGCCGAATGAACAGAATGCTTATCCCCATAGCATTAAGATGCACGTAATTATTATTGTTTAGGTTTAAGGCACTTTGCAACACTGTTCGGTTATTAAAGAGGCGCAACCACTGAATATATCGTCAATCTACGACAGAACTAAGCCAGATGGAAAAACGCGGGTAAAAATATTTTCCCAAGTACACAAAGTTGGACCAAGCTGAGCCTCGAACTCCGAACCCCGAACCCACAATCCCACGATTACAAGTTCGGTAGCCGAACCACAAGACAACCGACACCGAGAAAAAACCGTCAGACTTTTAAAATGCATAACATTATCGTATCGAATAACAACTGTTATGAAGTGTCTGCCATTATAAAATATGCGGTAGCTATACATTTTTAAAAGAGGTAAGTAAAACGTTATAACGGATGTCCTTTCCTGAAAACGTTATAAAAGTATTGACTCCGAGAAAGTTTAGATGTTAAAATACTCCCGCTATTTTTCTCTTCTCAACCGCCCCCTCTTTCTCACTCACTCACTCTTTCTCTCTCTCTCTCTC
>NW_004797766.1:376328-378828 GCF_000002075.1 Aplysia californica | reverse complement strand
TCTTCCCTTTATTGTTTTCCTCCTTTTCTTTATCAGCCATTCTCTGTCTGTCTGTCTGTCTGCCTGTCTGTCTGTCTGTCTGTCTGTCCCTCTCTCTCTACCTCTCTCTCTCTCTCTCTCTCTCTCTCTCTCTCTCTCTCTCTCTCTCTCTCTCTCTCTCTCTCTCTCTCTGCTTGTCTCTCTGACCTCTGACGATAACAAAAGGGTCTCGAACTCATTTGATACCATTTTTCCCTTAAAAGGCCACAACTCCTTTAGAGAGACGAAATCATTTTTGATTTTTCCGCCGACAATGAAAGAGTCATTAGTGCATTATGTCATACTTGTACAAACAGGGGCAGATAAGCCAGATTTAATTCCGTTCATGAATGAGAGGCTTATCTGCTCTTCAGAGTGACGCTGCCCATTCCGTCTCGTGCCGCAAGTTTTCGCATCCAGATACCAAACTATTTTGGCGCTGTTCACCCTGAGCCCATCGACAGACGGAAACAAAGGGGACTCTAGTGGTGTAACCAATAAGTTTGTTTACTCGATATCAGCCTCGTCAATGGACGGGATTGTCACAGGTCAAGATCGTGTTTGGTGACAACTTTCGGAACACACAGACGCCGACAAAAACTCCCGCGGAGAAATATTATGACGGTAGTCGTCGTTCCGCGGACTGTCAATGACCACATCAAACGTGGAGATATCGTAGGTTTGAGTTTGACTCAGATTTTTCCTCTATCATTTTGCGGTGTTTTAAATCTTCCCTCTGCCTTTCTCACGTGGACTGAAGGACTTTCTTTGACAAACTGTATAGTGCTGTAGAAATGTGTGTGGTTTTTCTAATCGTTTTCGATACTGTTTGATAACTTTGAAGTTCTCTGCGAGCTATCTGCTCTAACCCTAATAGAAACATATTATTGTGATGGTTACATCGAGATGGACAACAGGCATGAAGAGAACGACCACATGAAAGTGGACGATCAAAGAGGATAATTGGAAAGTTTTGCTTTACATTTCAAGTGTGTTACATTGTAACGTGGGAGTGCCTTTAACTCTATTGATGTGCAGGGCTGCAACGCTTGAGTTCCTGGTTCGAATCCGAAAAGAAGGGTTTATAGAGTTTTTGAAATTAATGGACTGTTAGGGGAATTCTCATACCTCTTCGAAAATGAAGATCTGTCCTTTCAAGAATAGACCACATAGCCAGAGGACCCCCACTAAGGAAGTAGGATCAATCTGTGACACCCTCCAACCACCATCTGTTTATGGTATGGACTGCAGGCCACTCTAAGCCAAGTACCACACTACGACAAAACAGCTGGCCAACAGTGTTGTCGGTGAGTTGTAGGCAATGAAAATAAGATGAGTTGTAGACAATGAAGTTAAGAGAAGCATAACTAAATAATTGTGTCGTGTTGGAGCGGTAGGCGTCTCTTATTTTCATTGCCCACAACTTACCGAAAAAAATACAGTTGGCCAACTGTGTTGTCGTGATTTGAAACTGGGCTATCCGAGAGATCACGAGTCATCACAGACATAATCAACAGGACTTCACAGAAAGTGGGAGTATCTGCATTCTAGTCATTGTTTGAAGTGTACTAGTATTATTCTGTGGCTAACCACACATGGTCATTTCTCACCTTGCCGAAAGTGGCGGCGCAGGCTGGCTCCAGATGCTCACGTCGACAAAAGTCCAAGTAATGGGAGTAGAGGATACACCTCGGCAGACAGACACCGTCACAGATACAATAGTTTTCTTCCAACCTGTGAAGCAGACACAATAGTATTTTGAACTTGTATGCTATAACAATGGCAAATAGACCAATTGAATGGAGACCAAGAACAGGAATACCATCAAGAGGAAGACCGGAGAGAAAGTGGCAAGATGTCATCAGAGAAAGGACGGGTACAACTGGATACGGAGAACAGCCGATAGAATAGAGTGGAGATTCTTGTTGGACGGCTTCACCCTGCATTGGACAGAAAACACCTAGAAAGAAGGAATAATAAATACAACTATTTGCTACTGTTACAAGGCAAACGAAAACTTGCTTTTTTCAGAGACATAGTCTGGCTTAAAAGCCCGGCAAAACCCGTTATGCGGGGGCATTGTTGAAGGTAGATCAAAGAAAAAGGATGACAAAGAAAAAGCTGGTTCGAAAACATTTAAATAAAGGACTGGTTTGTTAGTAAGAGAATTTTTCGACGGGACGACAGACTAAGGGACATGGAGAAAAATCTCAGCGTCTCCAGTGGTCACCCCCCCCCCCCTCCCTCATTTCCCCCCAAAACCCAAACAAGCTAAGGGACGAGTGATTGATTGATAATAATTTGGCATGGTTTTAAATCTCTTCCCTTATCTTTTCTTAAACACGAGTAGCCATCTCCGATAAGACAGATGCAAATGGGTGGAGATTCTTGAAAACTTTCTGTACGGATGTCGAAACAGGATTATCAACGCCGGGAACCAGCATGATATCAACAGGGTAGATGAGGCTCTCAATATATTTTA